>NC_135965.1:47086883-47337499 GCF_053455715.1 Rhinoraja longicauda
ATGATCACAATGAATGGCGGTGCTGGCTCGAAGGGACAAACGGCCTCCTCCTGCACCTATTTTCTACGTTTCTATGTTTCTTCTCTCCAGAGATGCTGCCTGTCCCGCTGAGTTACTCCAGCATTTTGTGCCTGTCTTCAGTTTAAACCAGCACCTGCAGTTCCTTCCCACACCCTTCCCTTGGACAACACTTCTGTGCCACAAACTGACCACAGGAGAAGTGTTTCAGAAGAACTTGCATTCCTGTCTTTAACAAACATTAGTATGCATTTTATTACCAACCACACACAAAGTATTCCTGTCTTCAGAGAAATAGTTGTGTGCATTTCCACATCAAAAGTTCCAACTAAAATGCTTCATTATTTCCTCTGGTTGTATTCAATTAAGGAATAAAACAGGAGCTTCTTTAGTTCTGGAAATTATTATTACTCTGCTCCTTCAGTGTTGCTTTCATTAGAAGAGCGAATTACTGACTAACTTTCAGATCAGTAGCTATGGGTTTTCAGAGTGCTGGTAAGAAAGTCATATATTCAGTTCACCAATATCTGTGTCGCTCTCTCTCTCCCCTGACTCTCAGTCTGAAGAAGGGTCTCGACCCAAAATGTCACCCATTCCTTCTCTCCGGAGATGCTGCCTGTCCCGCTGAGTTACTCCAGCACTTTGTGTCTATCTTAGGTGTAAACCAGCACCAGCAGTTCCTTCCTGGACTGAATGCAGGAATCTGGGTCATAAAGACAATACTCCAATGAAATGAAAACGCACACCTCCAGATTCAGGGACAGTTTCTTCCCAGCTGTTATCAGGCAACTGAACCATCCTACCGCAACCAGAGAGCAGTGCTGGACTACTATCTGCTTCATTGGAGACCCTCAGACAATCTTTGATCGCACTTTGCTGCCTTTACCGTGCACTAAACGTTATTCCCTTATCATGTACAGTATCTCTACACTGTATGTGGCTCGATTGTAATCATGTATTGTCTTTCTGCTGACTGGGTAGCGGCTTTTCACTGCACCTCAGTACAAGTGACAATAAACTAGACTGACTGATTATGAAAGCTGGCGAGGACACAGTGTGAAGTTACTCAGACTGTATTTGGGATATTTGAAGTGCTTCTTACAGATGGGAGACCGCACTCCACATCCATCTAACCCCATCCCATCTGCCACCGTTTAGAGATATGCAAGCATCGTGTACAGCAAGAGGATGCCGATGTCTGGACCTCATTTGTACGTCAGCCCGTCCAGCTTGTGGGTGGCAACAGGAGGACAGAGGAGCAGGCTTCTGTGAGCATGCGACATTCCCGCTATTAAAATGCAAAAACACACAAACCCTTTGATGGCGTTTTACAATCATTGGGAACTTTGAACAAAGAAACAGAAATGCCACCAAACCCACAATCTTGGACTAAGATCACACCAATGTTCCTCCACTCCTTTCAGGGTGAGTCACGAGGAACTGATTGGGAGGAGGCAGAGTTACTCTGGTTCGTTTCCACATTCTCTCTCTCTGTTTCAGCTGCAATCTTGCTTTAAACAGTACTGGGTGTTGTACATATCCTGTTGTACACAGAGTATTTCCTGCACCGCCTGGCTCTCCTGAGAGAGAGAGACCTCCACAATCTGAAGAAGGGTGGTCACGGTGGCACAGCGGTAGAGTTGCAGCCTCACAGCGCCGGAGACCCGGGTTCCATCCCGACTACGGGCGCCGTCTGTACGGAGTTTGTACGGTCTCCCCGTGACCTGCGTGGGTTTTCTCCGAGATCTCCGCTTTCCTCCCACACTCCAAAGACGTACAGGTTTGTAGGTTAATTGGCTGGGTAAATGTAAAAATCGTCCCTAGTGTGTGTAGGATAGTGTTAGTGTGCGGGGATCGCTGGTCGGTGCGGACCCGGTGGGCCGAAGGGCCTGTTCCCACGCTGTATTTCTAAACTAAAGTAAAGCAAACTAAAAGGTCCCTTCCTGAGACGTGGTCTGCCCATTACCTCCACAGACGCTGGCTGACCTGCTGAGTTCCTCCAGCACTGTGTGTTCTGCTTGCGATTCCCGCACCGTCCTGGGTCTCCCTCTCTGTCTGGTGTGTGACACACACTGGGCCTCTCTCTGGTGTGTGAGACACACTGGGTCTCCCTCTCTGTCTGGTGTGTGACACACACTGGGCCTCTCTCTGGTGTGTGAGACACACTGGATCTCCCTCTCTGTCTGGTGTGTGACACACACTGGATCTCTCTCTCTCTCTGGTGTGTGACACACACTGGGCCTCTCTCTCATGTGTGAGACACACTGGGTCTCCCTCTCTCTCTGGTGTGTGGGTCACACTGGGTCTCCCTCTCTGTCTGGTGTGTGGGTCACACTGGGTCTCCCTCTCTGTCTGGTGTGTGGGTCACACTGGGTCTCTCTCTCTCACTGGTGTGTGACACACACTGGGTCTCCCTCTCTCTCTGGTGTGTGGGTCACACTGGGTCTCCTTCTCTCTGGTGTGTGGGTCACACTGGGTCCCTCTCTGTCTGGTGTGTGGGTCACACTGGGTCCCTCTCTGTCTGGTGTGTGGGTCACACTGGGTCTCCCTCTCTGTCTGGTGTGTGGGTCACACTGGGTCTCCCTCTCTCACTGGTGTGTGGGTCACACTGGGTCTCCCTCTCTGTCTGGTGTGTGACACACACTGGGTCTCTCTCTCTCACTGGTGTGTGGGTCACACTGGGTCTCCCTCTCTCACTGGTGTGTGGGTCACACTGGGTCTCCCTCTCTCACTGGTGTGTGACACACACTGGGTCCCTCTCTGTCTGGTGTGTGACACACACTGGGTCCCTCTCTGTCTGGTGTGTGACACACACTGGGTCCCTCTCTGTCTGGTGTGTGGGTCACACTGGGTCTCTCTCTCTCACTGGTGTGTGGGTCACACTGGGTCTCCCTCTCTCACTGGTGTGTGACACACACTGGGTCCCTCTCGTCTGGTGTGTGACACACACTGGGTCCCTCTCTGTCTGGTGTGTGACACACACTGGGTCCCTCTCTGTCTGGTGTGTGGGTCACACTGGGTCTCTCTCTCTCACTGGTGTGTGGGTCACACTGGGTCTCCCTCTCTCACTGGTGTGTGACACACACTGGGTCCCTCTCTGTCTGGTGTGTGACACACACTGGGTCTCCCTCTCTCACTGGTGTGTGACACACACTGGGTCTCCCTCTCTCACTGGTGTGTGGGTCACATTCCTTGAGCTGTCCGTCAAGGAATGTTGCCGACTGGCCCACTGCAGACTGCAGGAGTACGTGCTGAGGGACGCACTGAAGCTCGGTGCAGCCAACGCTAAGGCCCTGTGGGGGAGGACCACAGTCTAGGGTCCTTCCGCTGCTGGACATGGGGGGCAGGGTGTGGTGGAGAGAGACGCCCCTCCAAATAAGGGATACTGGGTAAATGTCTAAATGTAAGTAAATGTTTAAGTGAATGTCTGTACCAAATGTAACCTCCGGAAATGTCAGATGGGCTTGTTTAAGAATATGTTTTGTGAATGATATTTATTATTTGAATAAAGTATTTTTTGATATAAAAAAAAAGAAGAAAAAAAAGGTCTCCCTCTCTCATTGGTGTGTGACACACACTTGGTCTCCCTCTCTGTCTGGTGTGTGAGACACACTCGGTCTCACACCTTGCTAACAGTCACCAGTTCCACATGCAGAGCACAGGTGAACAATAGAGGCACCAGGACCTGCAGACACTGCCAGAGGAGGCAGGTGAGGCAGGTACAATGACAAGATTTAAAGGACACTTGGACAGGGCAGGGTTGGAGGGATATTGGCCAAACGCGGGTTCGCTTATATGAGGCATCTTTGTCAACATGGACAAGGCGGGCCGAAGGGCCTGTTTCGATGCTGTGAGAGCTGGGAACATTTCTCTCCATCCTGAACATGGCAGGAGAAATGATTTGAAATAGTTTGTTGGGTGTGAGCTGATCTGGATGTATGATCAATGTGGAGCAAGGAACTGCAGATGCTGGTTTAAACCAAAGATAGACATAACATGCTGGAGTAACTCAGTGGGACGGGCAGCATCTGTGGAGAACATGGATAGGTGACGTTTCACAGAGTGCTGGAGTAACTCAGCAGGTCAGGCAGCATCTGTGGAGAACATGGATAGGTGACGTTTCACAGAGTGCTGGAGTAACTCAGCGGGTCAGGCAGCATCTCTGGAGCGAAGGAATAAAGGAATTCTCTCCAGAGATGCTGCCTGTCCCGCTGAGTTACTCCAGCATGTTGTGTGTATCTTTGGATGGATGTGTGGTCATGTCATTCAGGAGACCTGGAGCCAGGATATCTCTTGTGCAGTGGTCGCCTTGTTGGGGATAACGTGGTTAACCCACTACAAACCTGAACACCGTGACCTCCAGCTTCAGTAACAACTTCTGCCCGGCAACCACCAGGCTCTGGAACACTACCCAACACTCACCTCAGCCACTGCGGTCTTCTCTAGACTGTGTCTCTGGATCAGGTTACGGCAGGGTCGCCAACTGTCCCGTATCAGCCGGGACATCCCTTATTTTGGGCTAAATTGGTTTGTCCCTTACGGGACCGCCCTTGTCCCGTATTAGTAGGGTTGCCAACTTCCTCACTCCCAAATAAAGGACAAAGGGTGACGTCACCGCCCCGCGCCCCACGTGACCTCACCCAGCCAGCGGCCACGTGCTCCCGCTCCACCAATGGTGGCCGCCCGGGCCGGGAGCACGTGGCCGCTGGCTGGGTGAGGTCACGTGGGGCACGGGGCGGTGACGTCACCCTTAGTCCCTTATTTGGGAGTTAGGAAGTTGGCAACCCTAGGTTACGGGCAGATAGACTGTGAGAGATGGAACTCCTGTTCTAGGGGACAGTGCTGGGGCCGATTTAAAACACTTCCAGGGCAGGAGGTTTGATGTGTTTAGTACCGTCCAGGAGTGACCTGCTTCTTTGAAAACTGCAGTGTTGTTATTCATGTAGATGATGCTAAATCTGAACTGTTAGGGTAAGGAGACAGTGATTAAACCGACCGTACAGACTGAACGTGGGAGTAATATTGTATGGCAGGGGCTTGCATGAGATCAGGAGTGCAGGGCAAGTTGCAGTGGCTTCATCACTGTCATGAGTTCCGAGGTGCAGTCACATGTTTTTGTACTTTAGTTTAATTTATAAATACAGCGCGGAAACAGGCCCTTCGGCCCACCGAGTCCGCACCGACCAGCGATCCCAGCACACTAACACCATCCTACACACACTAGGGACAATTTACATTTATACCAAGACAATTAAACTACAAACCTGCACGTCTTTGGAGTGTGGGAGGAAACCGGAGCTCCCGGAGAAAACCCACGCAGGTCACGGGGAGAATGTAAAAACTCTGTAAATACAGTACCCGTAGTCGGGATGGAACCCGGGTCTCTGGCGCTGCAAGCACTGTAAGGCAGCAACTCTACCGCTGCGCCACCGTGACACCCTTAAATGCTTTTGTTTACGTGTTTTCTAATTAAACTGAGCAGTACTCTACACAAGTACATTCAAGCACACACAAGCACTACAGGGAGAGCAAAGAGAAATATACCTGAGTGGAGACTACAGCGTGACAGTGTTACAGTTACAGTGAAAAAGTGTCACATCCGCAATGAGGTAGGTTGGAAGATGGAGACTGCACCCTAGCTTATGGGAGAACCGAACATAGACACAAAGTGCTGGAGTAACTCAGCGGGACAGGCAGCATCTCCGGAGAGAAGGATTGGGTGCCGTTTCGGTTCGAGACCCTTCCTCAGACTGACCGTTCAGAAGCCTGATAGCAGAGGGGAAGAAGCTGTTCCTGAGTCTGGCGGCACGTGCTTCCAAGCTTCTGTACCTCCTGCCTGACAGGAGGGGAAGGAAGAGAGGATGGCCGGGGTGTGAGAGGTCCCCGATTATCGGTTACACTTGATAATTATTGGGAAATTGGGGTCGATTTTCAACCAGCATTCCTTGTGTGAAACCAGTGCATTTTGAATGGAATAGAAAAGTGTGCATTTGTGCAACAAGGATTCCAGGAATGTTTGCTGAAGCAGAGAAATATGGGGCTACCTGCAGGTGAATTTAATACTTTCATAAGCCTTTCACTGAGCTTTACCGAGTGCCTCACTCAGCCATCTTTCAAAACCACAACTGATTGTTAAATTAATACTGAATAAAATTCAGAGGTTTGTTATTTCTTTTTATGATTTTCTAAAATGCAATTCACAACCATCACATTGATTAAATACTGGAAAGATGATTATTGCTTCAAGCTGTGGCACATTGAAGCAACCACAGGCTTCTTTCCTCTTGACACAGAGTCTGACGTCAACAAGATGCCACATGTTTAGAAAAATGTACAGGCTCTCGTGAGAAGAGACTCTGCAGGTGTGAACTGAACAACATGTCTCCCAGTTCTCTTCCTTCTGCAACACCCCCACACACACACACACACACACACACACACACACACACACACACACACACACACACACACACACACACAGCTGGTGAATAAGTTCACTCACTGGGCTAACTGCATCCCACCGCAACCAGAGAGTAGTCCTGAGACCAAGCACAGGCTCAACACCTCTGCTCAGTCGGCCCTAACCTACCTGATCTCCCAGTGGCTCAGCACTTCAACTCCCCCTCCCATTCCCAATCTAACCTTTCTGTCCTGGGCCTCCTCCATTGTAAGAGTGAGGCCCACAGCAAATTGGAGAACAGCACCTCATATTTTGCTCGGGTAGTTTACACCCCAGTGGTATGAACATTGACTTCTCCAACTTTAGATAGTCCCTGCTTTCCCTCCCTATA
This sequence comes from Rhinoraja longicauda, assembly GCF_053455715.1. Lineage (NCBI taxonomy): Eukaryota > Metazoa > Chordata > Chondrichthyes > Rajiformes > Arhynchobatidae > Rhinoraja > Rhinoraja longicauda. Next base: position 47,093,693 of record NC_135965.1, read on the forward strand.
CCCTCCCCCTTCCCAGTTCTCCCACTAGTCTTCCTGTCTCCGACTACATTCTATCTCTGTCACGCCCCCTCCTCTGAAGAAGAGTCTCGACCCGAAACGTCACCCATTCCTTCTCTCCAGAGATGCTGCTTGTCTCGCTGAGTTACTCCAGCATTTTATGTCTACCTACTGTCTACCTCATTGGTGACCCTCGGGCTATCCTTGGTCGGACTTTGCTGGCTTTACACGTGACAATAAACTAAACTGAAACTGCACGGATCTCCAGGGCAGAATTGGCAATATCTTTACATAGTTTCTGGCATAGTTTTAAGTCAAGAGTGTTTAATTTTCATATATTGTGACAATGGAACAATGAAATTTTTACTTTCTGCTGCTTAACAGCCTCATAAACACAATAACACACCAATCAATATGTAATATTCATTGATACAATAAATAAACAGTAATACACAGTTACCATCGTAGTGCAAATCCCAAGTTCGTATTGCAACCACAGACACAGTCCGTAGAAGATCACAGTTGCTGAGGTCAGTGTTGTGCGGTGTTCAAGAGCCTGATGGTTGTTGGGAAGAAGCTGATCTTGAACCTGGAGGTCACGGTTTTCAGGCTCCTGTACCTTCTCCCCCATGGTAGCAGCGAGATGAGAGTGTGGCCAGGGTGGTGTGGGTCAGTGAGAGTGTGGCCAGGGTGGTGTGGGTCAGTGAGAGTGTGGCCAGTGTGGTGTGGGTCAGTGAGAGTGTGGCCAGGGTGGTGTGGGTCAGTGAGAGTGTGGCCAGGGTGGTGTGAGTCTCCGATGATGCTGGCTGCCTTTTTGAGGCAGCACCTCCTGTAAATCCCTTCGATGGTGGGGAGGTGAGTGCCCGTGATAGACCGGGCAGTGTGTAGTGGGGGAGGTCTGTGCCCGTGATAGACCGGGCAGTGCCCACCACTCTCTATATCTCCTTTGTTCTGGGGCGTTCGAGTTACTGAACCAGGCCGTGATGCAACCAGTCAGTGTGTTCTCTACCGGCTACTTTAGGATTAATTATACGATGGAATCAAAGAGTTATTCTGTGACTTCTATGTAACTTTAACTAATTGCTATGTAAACATTGCACCTGAAGTCTGGCTGATGCAGAATAATGAAAGCTTTAAGTGGTAGCGAGTGAATTGCAGAGAATATCTGTGGAGAACATGGATAGGTGACGTTCCGGGTCAGGTCTCTTGTTCAGACTAGTGTAAACAGGTGATCGATGGTCGGCATGGACTCAGAGGGCCGAAGGGCCTGTTCTCGTGTTGTATCGTTCAATCAATAAATCAATCAGTCCTTTCAGTTCTAACGACAGCCTCTGGATTGGTTTGTGATGGGACTTCACCTGCATGTCGTCAGCTAATGTTAAGCCTAATGATCATAATCCCACCCCCCCAGGGAATCATTCACTGAGTAACAAACACAGAATGTACAAGGTTATTGGTGAGAGCTAACAGACTGCGTCAGTGTTGTGGGGGAGGTTTGTCGGGGGTTTGTCGGGGGTTCAGTGCTCTGCTGCACTGCCTCTGCTCAGTGGAACGTGAAGCGTCTCCTGTTTGGCGTTGAGATTGTTAAGTGACGGGTTTAAATCAACTATTTGTCTCACTGCTGTGCAGTCAGTGCCTGTCACGTGGGGAAGGCTGAGCTCCCTGTGTGTGGCTGTACATGCCCACTGTCTCCATGCCTCTCCATAACGCAGGTACACGTAGGTACACGCAGGTACACACAGCTACACGCAGGTACACGCAGGTACACGCTGGCACACGCTGGCACACGCTGGCACACGCAGGCTGAGATCCCTGGTGAGTGTGGCTGTACATGCCCACTGTCTCCATGCCTCTCCATAACGCAGGTACATGCAGGTATGCGCAGGCACATGCAGGTACACGCAGGTACACACAGGTGTGCAGCGAAGGGTCGCTGCCATGCAGATCTGGGGGCTCAGGTGAGCAGGTGCGATGGATAATGTTATAATCCCTCTGGCCTTTGTTCATTCTGATGGCTGGACATTGTTGCCCCCCCCTGCAGATGTTTTGTTTTGCAGTGTTTTATTTTGGAATGAGAATGAACATAGAACCAAGACCAGAACAGTTTCGGAGGGAACTACAGATGCTGGTTTACACAGAAGATAGACTTAAAGTACAGGAGTAACTCAGCGGGACAGGCAGCATCTCTGGAGGGAAGAAAGAGGTGCCATTTTGGGGTCTTATGGCGAGTCCGAGACTTGTAGTTGTAGATGAAGTTTATTGCAACCGCAATACACGAATACAGAATCAAAACAACAAGTCGCAGGACAACCAATATAAACTTACTGTCTTCCTTGAAGACTCAGACGAACTAACTAAATCGGGCGCCAAACGCACCCATGACATCGCTGGCCAATCAGCGATGTCCTTCCCTGGACCAATCCCCATGGTCGCGTTCCCACGTGACCTCGCTGGCCAATCCGAGGGTTCGACGACCTAGACCATTCTCCATGGTCGCTACAGTCTGACCCTTCTCCAGACTGATGAAGTGTCTCGAACCGAAAAGTCACCTACTCATCTTCTCCAGAGATGCTGCCTGACCCGCTGAGTTACTCCAGCACTCTGTGATTTTGTTCCTCTATTCTGTCGATGCTAAGGGTGGTGGGTGTATGGAACAAGCTGCCAGATGAGATAGTTGAGGCATGGACAAACGACAGCATTTAAAAGATGTTTGGACAGGTACATGGATAGGAAGGTTTAGAGGGATATGGGCCAAACCCGGGCAGGTGGGACTAGCTTAGATAAGGCACGGTGATGCAGCGGTAGAGTTGCTGCCTCACAGCACCAGAGACCCGGGTTCAATCCTGACCACGGGTGCTGTCTGTACGGAGTTTGTACGTTCTCCCCGTGACCTGCGTGGGTTTTATCCGGGAGCATCGGTTTCCTCCCACACTCCAAAGACATGCAGGTTTGTAGGTCAATTGGCTTGGTTTTATGTAAAATTGTCCCTATTGTGCAGGATAGTGTTAGTGTGCGGGGATCGCTGGTCGGCACGGTCTCGGTGGACCAAAGGGATTGTTTCCGCGCTGTATCTCTAAACTAAACTAAACTGAACTAAACTACGAAGGGTCCGGACCCAAAGTGCCACCCATTCCTTCTCTCCAGAGATGCTGCCTGTCCCACGGAGTTACTCCAGCATTTTGTGTCTATCTTAAACTAAAAGGCATCTTGGTCGACATGGATGGGTTGGGCCGAAGGGCCTGTTTTGGTGCAGCGCGACTCTGATGAAAAGTGTGGTGATTTTGTATGTTGTCAGTGTTACAGAAGAGGGAGTCGTCTCTTTGTGTTTGGCATCATTGGTGATAATTGCAGTGGATGCTCTCTGGCACTGGATCGATGAGCAGGTGAGAGGGGAACCTGGGCTGCAGCTTCGTCCTTTGTCTGTTGTTTGGAGCAGCTTTAGGAGGTGGCTTGGTAAGCAGGTGAGAGGGCAGCCGGCACCAGCGGGCCATCACACAGGGCAGGCGGGTGTGAGTGGCAGGTATCATATCCATCATCAGTTACGCTTTGTGTTGCTGTCTGCACCAGCCACCTGAGGAACTCACGCCGCACTGAAGTGGGATACAATTACTACTGAAACACACCTCCCTCTTACTGGCAGTTGTCACAAATTCCAGCCGCTAATTAACTCATGAAATGCACCCCTATTTGCTTCAAAACATATTAGTTTAGTTTAGAGATAGAGCTAGAGTATGTGTAGGATAGTGTTAGTGTGTGGGGATCGCTGGTCGGCTCACCGAGTCCGCATCGACCAGCGATCCTCGCTCACTAACACTATCCTACACACACTGGGGACAATTTACATTTACACCAAGCCAATTAACCTACAAACCTGCATGTCTTTGGAGTGTGGGAGGAAACCGAAGATTCCGGAGAAATCCCACGCAGGTCACGGGGAGAACGTACAAACTCCGTACAGACAGCACCCGTAGTGCTTGAAAGTCGATGTTGTGGACCCATGTTGGACATACATTTGAAAGTCCATGTTGTGGGCAGCACGGTGGCGCAGCGGTAGAGTTGCTGCCTTGCAGCGAATGCAGCGCTGGAGACCCGGGTTCCATCCTGACAATGGGTGCTATCTGTACGGAGTTTGTACGTTCTCCCCGTGACCCGCGTGGGTTTTCTCCGAGATCTTCAGTTTCCTCCCACACTCCAAAGACGTGCAGGTTTGTAGGTTAATTGACTTGGTAAATGTAAAAATTGTCCCTAGTGGGTTTAGGATAGTGTTAATGTGCGGGGATCGCTGGTCGGCGCGGACCCGGTGGGCCGAAGGGCCTGTTTCCGCGCTGTATCTCTAAACTAAAGGTTGCAGCCCTGCTGTGTTTTGCAACTTCAGATGAGCTGAGAAGGAATGAAGACTGTACCTTCTTCACATCTGTTACAATTCCCTTAGTTTAATTTGCTAATGAGCACTAAGTAAATTCAGAATCTATAGTTTGTCCAGTTGCGTCAATCTGTTTAAACGCCTTGTCCGCCACCATTACTCACAAACAGCCACAGTTTACTCTGCGTCTGTGAACCACCTTTGTTTCTTGGCATAGACAATAGACAATAGACAATAGGTGCAGGAGGAGGCCATTCGGCCCTTCGAGCCAGCACCGCCATTCAATGTGATCATGGCTGATCACTCTCAACCAGTACCCCGCTCCTGCCTTCTCCCCATACCCCCTGACTCCGCTACCCTTAAGATCTCTATCCAGCTCTCTCTTGAATGCATTAGGCATGTGATTAGATTTAGTTTAGTTTAGTTTAGTTGAGTTTAGTTTAGTTTAATGTCACGTGTACCGAGGTACAGTGAAAAGCTTTCGTCGCGTGCTAACCAGTCAGCGGAAAGACAAGACATGATTACAATCGATCCATTCACAGTGTGCAGATACATGATGAGGGAATAACGTTTAGTGCAAGGTAAAGCCAGCAAAGTCCGATCAAGGATAGTCCGAGGGTCACCAATGAGGTGGATAGTAGTTCAGCAGGGATAGGGTGAGGGAGGGTGGGGGTGAACTGCTGTAGTTCAAAAATATTTATTTCAGCAATGCGGAACAGTTTTTATGTAGCGAGACAGTGTGAAGTTGTGCTGCTCCAAGGTTCCAGTGTATTTTCCATGTATGACTGTAGGCCACCACACAGTCTGACAGCCCGTCACGAGGGCAATGGCACACTGGCCTTCATCGCAAGAAGATTCATGCCAAGCGTAGAGCTGCCTTTCTGCAGCTACACAGGGCCATGGTGACATCACACCTGGGTCTTCTCAATAAAGTTTAATTGTCCTGTTTACCCGCAACAGAACTATGATATTCTTAGTTGATGCAGATTAACGGGCCCGTAAACGCAATAACATACATAAATATTCAATAATAATTTATACAATAAATCAATAATCAGTGATACTAGGTAATCATAATAGTGTAAAACCAGAGTCCGTATTGCAACCAAGGACACAGTCCGTAGAAGTTCACAGTTGCTGAGGTCAGTGTTGTGCGGTGTTCAAGAGCCTGATGGTTGCTGGGAAGAAGCTGTTCTTGAACCTGGAGGTCATGGTTTTCAGGCTCCTGTACCTTCTCCCCCATGGTAGCAGCGAGATGAGAGTGTGGCCAGGGTGGTGTGGGTCAGTGAGAGTGTGGCCAGGGTGGTGTGGGTCAGTGAGAGTGTGGCCAGGGTGGTGTGGGTCAGTGAGAGTGTGGCCAGGGTGGTGTGGGTCAGTGAGAGTGTGGCCAGGGTGGTGTGGGTCAGTGAGAGTGTGGCCAGGGTGGTGTGGGTCAGTGAGAGTGTGGCCAGGGTGGTGTGGGTCAGTGAGAGTGTGGCCAGGGTGGTGTGGGTCTCTGATGATAGTGGCTGCCTTTTTGAGGCAGCGCCTCTTGTAGATCCCTTAGATGGTGGGGGGGTGAGTAGCCGTGATGGACCGGGCAGTGTGTAGTGGGGGGGTCAGTGTGTGATGGACCGGGCAGTGTGTAGTGGGGGGGTCGGTACCCGTGATGGACCGGGCAGTGTGTAGTGGGGGGGTCGGTACCCGTGATGGACCGGGCAGTGTGTAGTGGGGGGGTCGGTACCCGTGATGGACCGGGCAGTGTGTAGTGGGGGGTCAGTGTGTGATGGACCGGGCAGTGTGTAGTGGGGGGGTCGGTACCCGTGGTGGACCGGGCATTAGGGCTCGGCTTCTAAAGCTCTATAGGAAGGCTAAGATGTTGCAAAGTGATACTTTCAAGCTGTGTCTCAATCAGTGACTCTGTCTGTGTTGAACCATAGAATATTTTTCATGCATCGGAACGTGTGAGAAAGGTTTGATGGGCCAATTGATGTGGAACGCCCACGTGCAAAGTTCAGGCTGCTGTTGAAATGCTTTTAGACCACTTCTGGGAGCATAGAAAATGGGGAAGAAAAACGGTGAAGCATGTACAATTGATAAAGCCTCGCATGAAAGAAGTGGGCCGGCCAGTGAATAAACATTCCCTTTACCAGTGGCGGTGTTTATATTGTGGTGAATAACTTTCAAGGGTACATGTATAGAGTTCAGATACAAAACCCCCTCTGCTTTGTCCGGGGGGAGTGACTCATTATTTAAAGTTAAGGTGAGGACACATGGAGGACAGATGGAACCTGCTTCTCCGCTGAAAGAGTTTCTTATGCTATTTATGATAATCAGTGGGAATGTTGCTCGTGCATTTGAGATGATTCCATAATGAGGTTGCTGAGAATGTGTCTGCATTGTTCAGGAGAGACCATTAAAACACCCACTTGCAACGTTCACAGCCCCTCTCTTTACACCCAGCCCTTGCAAAGTTGAAAGGAACAATAAGTGAGAGCATCTTCAAACACACAGAGGAACGCCTTTGTTTGCTGCCTTTTGAACCTTTTCAAAACCCCATTTTGAAGGGTGTTCTGATTCTGTTTCTCAGCATTACTGAACTCAAATCTCCCTGTCGTTTGGTAACACACTGAATGTCAATGCAATTGTCCGAGTTACTGGGCTCCATATGGTGTGTGTGTGTCCGGTGTACGTAGCGGTATGTTTCTCCACAAACTCCCAGCTTCGTCCACATAAATAAGATGCATGTGTAGGAAAGAACTGCAGACGCTGGTTTAAACCGAAGATAGACACAAAATGCTGGAGTAACTCAGTGGGACAGGCAGCATCTCTGGAGAGAAGAAATGGGTGATGTTTCGGATCGAGACCCAGACTTCTTCAGTCTGAAGAAATGTCACCCGTTCCTTCTCTCCAGAGGCGCTGCCTGTCCCGCTGAGTTACTCCAGCATTTTGTGTCTATCTTCTAAATGAGATGCTTTCTAAATGTTATTCAGCCACTAACCATAGCCGATCAATACTGTAACACAGCAACACCAGCGACAGTTCAATGTGACTGTGCGTAGACCTGGTGATCATTAATGGAACAGGAAACTTCTTGCTATTGAGGGCGTGCAGCGTGGGTTTACTAGGTTAATTCCCGGAATGGCGGGACTATCATATGTTGAAAGACTGGAGCGACTAGGCTTGTATACACTGGAATTTAGAAGGATGAGAGGAGATCTTATCGAAACGTATAAGATTATTAAGGGGTTGGACACGTTAGAGGCAGGAAACATGTTCCCAATGTTGGGGGAGTCCAGAACAAGGGGCCACAGTTTAAGAATAAGGGGTAGGCCATTTAGAACTGAGATGAGGAAACACTTTTTCAGTCAGAGAGTTGTGAATCTGTGGAATTCTCTGCCTCAGAAGGCAGTGGAGGCCAATTCTCTGAATGCATTCAAGAGAGAGCTAGATAGAGCTCTTAAGGATAACGGAGTCAGGGGGTATGGGGAGAAGGCAGGAACGGGGTACTGATTGAGAATGATCAGCCATGATCACATTGAATGGCGATGCTGGCTCGAAGGGCCGAATGGCCTCCTCCTGCACCTATTGTCTATTGTCTATTGTCTATTGAAAGGTAAATTAATGACCTGCTTTAGTCTTTAGAGATACAGCGTAGAAACAGGCCCTTCAGCCACTGAGTCCGTGTTGACCAACGATCACCCTGTACAGCAGCACTACCCCACCCTACACACCAGGGACACTTTTGCTGAATCTAATCGACCTACAAACCTGTACGTCTTTGGAGAGTGGGAGGAAACCGGAGCACCCGGAGAAAACCCCCGCAGGTCACGGGGAGAACGTACAAACACCGTACAGACAGCACTGGTAGTCAGGATTGAACCCGGATCTCTGGCGCTGTGAGGCAGCAACTCTACCACCGCGCAGCATCTCATTGATTTACTCATTTACTTCACTCATTGATTTAATTCCTCTTAGTTATTTGATTAATCCGCAATAATAATTGCCCTCTAGTTTTGGAATCTACCCTGGGGAAAAGATTGTGAGTGTTCACTTTATCCATGCCCCTCATGATCTTGTACACCTCAATAAGGTCACCCCTCAACCTCCTATACTCTAAAGAACAAAGTCCCAGCCTGTCCAATGTTAGCCAATGGTACTGACAAGGAATACATTTGATATTGGGTTTTGCATGTAAGGTATGTGAATCATTATTAAAACAGTAGTTAAAAGGATCATAATTCAGGCAACTCTGGTTTTACAGGTGTTCAGGAATGTAAATTCATCTTTACAGAATTCACAAAGCACTTCCTTAAAACATGAGATAGGGATTAAAATTTACTGCCACAACACTTATGTGAAAACAGGTAAACAAATAAATGTGCCATTTATGGAGAGGGGATGTATATAGGGTTGCCAACTTCCTCACTCCCAAATAAGGGACAAGGTGACGTCACCGCCCCGCGCCCCACGTGACCTCACCCAGCCAGCGGCCATGTGCTCCCGCTCCAGAAATGGTGGCCACCCGGGCCGGGAGGTGGGTTGCCCCCGGGCTACAACCTCCAGGCATACAGTGTCCGGGCCTACAGTGTCCAGGTCTACAGCATCCAGGCATACAGTGTCCAGGCCTACAGTGACCGGGCCTACAACGTCCGGACCTACTGCGTCCGGGCCTACAGCGTCCGGGCCTACAGCGTCCGGGCCTACAGCGTCCGGGCCTGCAGCGTCCGGACCTACTGCGTCCGGGCCTACAGCATCCGGGCCTACAGCGTCCGGGCCTACAGCGTCCGGACCTACAATGTCCGGGCCTACAGTGTCCGCAATTACATCGCCATCCGGGCCTAATACGGGACAAGGGCGGTCCCGTACGGGACAAAGCAATTTAGCCCAAAATACGGGATGTCCCGGCTAATACGGGGCAGTTGCAACCCTCGACGTATAGGCCATGCTTTTAGTGCAATGGTCCGCACTGGTACGGCATAAGGGAACCATGATAAAGTCAAATGTCATGATTTATTTTTTCTGGCCATGTGACACGATGTTTATTAACCATGCTTGCCGACACAGCACCGTGTATATATCTGGTAAATCTTGCACTTGACAAAGTGTGCACTAATATGCCAGTGCAGAGACATGAGGAACAAGTGGCAGAGGTTCTGGGGAGAAGGCAGGGGAATTGGGAGAGATAAATCAGCCATGATTGAATGGCGGAGTAGACTTGATGGGCCGAATGGCCTAATTCTATTCCTATCACTTATGACCTCATGAACTGCAGATGCTGGAAACTTGAATAAAACACAACATGCTGGAGTAACTCAGTGGGTCAGGCAACACCTGTGGAGGGGATGGACAGGTGATGGATTGGAGTGGGACCTTTCTGCAGACATGAAATTTAGTTTAGGAAAGTACTGCAGATGCTGGTTTAAATCAAAGGAGGACACAAAATGCTGGAGTAACTCAGCGGGACAGGTAGCATCTCTGGAGAGAAGGAATGGTTGACGGTTGACGGTTGACGTTTGGAATGGTTGAATGGTTGACGAGAAGGAATGGTTGAATGGTTGACGTTTCACAGAGTGCTGGAGTAACTCAGCAGGACAGGCAGCATCTCTGGAGAGAAGGAATGGGTGACGTTTCACAGAGTGCTGGAGTAACTCAGTGGGACAGGCAGCATCTCTGGAGAGAAGGAATGGGTGACGTTTCGGGCCGAAGCCCTTCTTCAGACCTCAGAGTTTAATTTTTTTCAGCTCGTGTTCCTTGTCACAGACGGAGTTTACACAGCTTCCTAGCGTGAGAGGGGAGAGGTTTAGGAGGGATCTCAGGGGAAATCCTTTCACTCAGAGGGTAGTCCGTATCTGGAACGAGCTGCCAGAGGAAACTATGGAAGCGGATATAATTACGTTTTTTAAAAGTCATTTGGACAGATATATGAATAGGAAGGGTTTAAGTAAATTGCAATCCAGATTCTTACTTGCTGCAGTTTTTCAGGCACACAATCTGTACTTTCAGCTGTGAAGCTGTAAACTCTGTGAGTGAAAGACGTTGAACTTTTGTTGTTCAATGGAAGTGTAAAGTTTGGTTTCAGAAGCACGGCTACACGTGGCGTAGCGGCAGAGATACTGGCGCTGTGAGGCAGCAACTCTACCAACGCGCCACTCATAACCCCACTCCCCTGCCTTCTCCCCATAACCTCTGCCACCCTTCCTAATCAAGAAAAATGTAACCTTTTAAAAAATAAATTAAAACTGTACATTTTCATGCCCAAGTGTGGTTCTAAACAAGATTATAAATTTGTTACTTTTGTTTAACTGATGATGATGAGATTAGTTTTAATTCAAGGTCAAAATTAGCAATAATTCACTACTTGTGAAGAATGTATCTGGTTTATTACTAAACATACATATTTTTAATGTTCACATTTTCTTAAGTGATGTTATATTTGTTAATGAATATAATAAAACAGCTGGAATAGTTAATTTACTTCTTGCTTACAAAAAAAACCTTTTCTGCCATTGTGCTAAGGAGCCTATGACTGGCACAGGCTTTAACAGAAAAGTTATTTGTTTGATACCAGGGGGTTGATATATTTACCAGATATAATTTGTCATCTCCCGAGGAGAGGTTAAGGACCGAGAGCACAGATTGCTTTGAGTTGCTGGCTGCCAGCGTGTCATGTGTCCAGCACTAATCAAGTTATCATATCAACAGCTCTGGGCAGTCACAGCCGTTAGTGTGGGCCCTGTGAGGGGAATGTGCTGGCAACAGTGTGGACAAATGTCCAGCAGCGGGGTGTTGCAGCTCCCTGCCCGGCTGTGAGAGAGGTACCTGTAACCCCCACACAACCTCACTCTCACTCACACTCACACTCACACATCCCCCCCCCCCCCCCGCTGCTCTGTGCAATCAGTCATCGGCTCTGTGATTAGACCCGGCGGAGGGGGCCGCCAGTAATTTCCAAACAGAATTTGCTCTTTGCTTCTCAATAGACCCTTGAGCTTCGAGCTTCACTTCTGAAACATCATATCAATCTCAAAATAAATGTCAGCTTGCAAATTGCTCTCAGCATGGCTGCACTTTGTACGCGTGATTAAGCAAACCATTCTATTTTTGGACGAAACTGAACTATTTGCTTGCAAGCGTTTAACAAGTTGGACTAAGATGCACCAGGAAATTGGGGAAGGAATTTCTCCAGTTGCCAGCATCAAGTGTACGTGCATTTATTGGCCATGTTGCAAAAAATATCGATGGGAATGAGAATGATCTTACATTGAACTGGGCTTGTGAAGTGAGATTACACTTACACTTAGATTACACGTGCATTTAGATAACTTTCTCCCTCACAGTGTGACAATGCACAACATCACAAAACACTTTCAGCTGAAGCCACTGTGGAAGACGGGGTTAATTAAAGCAGAGCAAAACATTTATTCGATACCTGAACCAATAGCATTTTTATGGCAAATATTCACATTGAAGTAAGTGGTCAGATTACTCTGATAAATGTTTATGTTACAAAATGTAGGGTTTAAACTGCAAGAGAAACAGAAACAAGTTTAAAATGCTTCAGCCTATTGAAATGCTCTGTAAAAATTTTATTTCTAAAAGTGGAATGAATGAATGAATGAATAAAATGTTATTAGCCAAGGATGTACGCATACAAGGAATTTATCTTGTTACTTTGCTGGCAAGGATAGAAATACGATATACCATCGACAATTAAAAATAAAACATTAGAATTTAAACAAGTGAAAATAAAGTGTATGGAGCGGCTGCAGACGTTTGTCTGTCTGATGATCAGTTGGAGTTGTTTAGAGGGAGCAGTAGTCAGCAGGCGTGCGGGGAGAAATCAGGATTCAGCTTTGGCTGTCGGCGCAACAAAAGGGCAGGTATGGAGGGTGACCTTTCACATGAACGGCAGCCTGCTGGGTACTCCCACACAATGCCCATGAAGCTTGGTCACTGTGCTGACCCTGGCTGCCACAGCTACCTGCTGCTCTCCTGAAAGCAACTCCAGCTCAGTGCTGCCTTCCCCATGATGGAGCCGCCTGAGATAATAACAGGGCAGCTAATGCTCCCACACACCACCGGCACTATTTTATCTGCCATCAATAAGATTTATGCTCCTGAAGCTATTATTTCCTAAACATTTTGGAATTGCTTTGACTTATTTTTTTCTTCCTTTGTGTAACTAGTTAGTAATGCCCTGTAAGCATCACTAACTGATTCTGTGCACTGCATAAAGGCGGCTTCCCATTAGCCAGAGGTAATACCAGCATGCAATTATAAAGCACTCAGGCCTTGCTGCCAGCCCTCTCTCACACTCAGCTACGGTTCTCTAAATAATGGCGACGTTTTACAATGTAATAAATCTGTTTCATTCAAAAGGCTTTGTGCTGCTGGGTCCTACTTTTCCGATAACACTCGGCCAAAATGCATCGAAACTAAAACTTCTCTTAGTTGGTGCTGGGTTATTGTAGGTGGAAAGTGTCAGTTGCTATTTACACACTAAATGCATTGTTGATAGAAATATCCTCAGATTTTGAAGTTTTATTTTAGTGTAGTTTATTGTCACGTGTACCGAGGTACAGTGAAAAGCTTTTTGTTGCGTGCTAACCAGTCAGTGGAAAGACAATACATGATTACAATCGAGCCTTCCACAGTGTACAGGTAGAGGATAAAGGGAATAACGTTTAGAGCAAGATTAAGCCAGCATAGTCTGAATAAATATATCATCATCATATCATATCATATATATACAGCCGGAAACAGGCCTTTTCGGCCCTCCAAGTCCGTGCCGCCCAGCGATCCCCGTACATTAACACTATCCTACACCCACTAGGGACAATTTTTTTACATTTACCCAGCCAATTAACCTACATACCTGTACGTCTTTGGAGTGTGGGAGGAAACCGAAGATCTCGGAGAAAACCCACGCAGGTCACGGGGAGAACGTACAAACTCCTTACAGTGCAGCACCCGTAGTCAGGATCGAACCTGAGTCTCCGGCGCTGCATTCGCTGTAAAGCAGCAACTCTACCGCTGCGCTACCGTGCCGCCCATATAGTCCGATAGTAATTTAGGACCGCTCTCTAGTTGGTGATAAGATGGTACACTTGCCTGATAACAGCCGGGATGAAACTGTCCCTGAATCTGGAGGTGTGTGCGTTTTCACACTTCTGTACCTCTTGCCTGATGGGAGAGGGGGGGAAGAGGGAATGGTCGGGGTGAGACCGGTCCTTGATTGTGCTGCTGGTGGGGTTTAGATTTTAGATTTAGAGATACAGTGCGGAAACAGGCCCTTCGGCCCACCGAGTCCGCGCCGCCCAGCGATCCCCGCACATTAACACTATCCTACACACACTAGGGACAATTTTTTAAAAACATTTTACCCAGTCAATTAACCTACATACCTGCACGTCTTTGGAGTGTGGGAGGAAACCGAAGATCTCGGAGAAAATCCACGCAGGTCACGGGGAGAACGTACAAACTCCGTACAGACGGCGCCCGTAGTCAGGATCGAACCTGAGTCTCAGGCGCTGCATTCGCTGTAAGGCAGCAACTCTACCGCTGCGCCACCGTGCCGCACAGGGTTGCCAACTGTCCCGTATTAGCCGGGACATCCCGTATTTTGGGCTAAATTGGTTTGTCCCGTACGGGATGTCCCGGCTAATACTCCTGGCTAATACACCGCGTGGGGCGGTGATGTCACCTTGTCCCGTATTTGGGAGTGAGATAGTTGGCAACCCCTAGCTGCTGGCCTTGCCGAGGTAGTGCGTTAGGGCATCATTAACCGTTAGAGGTTAGAGTTTTAGAGGTGTAGTCAACGACTTTGTTGAGTGGTGTGGGCTGAATCACCTGCAGCTCAACACCGACAAGACTAAGGACTTTGTGGTGGACTTTAGGAGGAGAGGAACACCCCTGATCCCGGTCTCCATCAATGGTGTGGACATGCAGTGAGTACAAATACCTTGGAGTGTACCTGGACAGTAAACTGGACTGGTCCAGGAACGCTGAGGCCCTGTACAAGAAGGGACAGAGCTGGCTGTACTTTCTGAGAAGACTCCGCTCCTTCGACATCTGCAGTGAGATGCTGCAGGTGTTCTACCAATCAGTGGTGGCCAGTGCCATCTTCTTCGCTGTCGTGCGCTGGGGCAGCAGGGCGAAGGCTGCGGACACCAACAGGATTAACAAGCTCATCAGGAAGGCTGGCTCCGTCCTGGGGGTGGGGCTGGATTCATGGGAGGGTGTCTTGGAGGGGAGGATGCTCCTCAAACTGTGGAGCATCCTGGACAATACAGCTCACCCCCCCTCAATGACACACTGGTCAACCTGAGGAGCACCTTCAGCAACAGACTGGCTCCACCAAGATGCAGCACAGAACGAACGCCACAGGAGATCCTTCTTCCCTGTGGCTATCAGACTGTACAACCCCTCCCCCTTCTGTCGTGGGGTTGACTGACTTCCCTCCCCAACCTCCCCAATCTCTGCACATCCCCACTCCTTTCCACTCATCACTTTAACTTCATGTTTCATGTATCTTTTAAAAATATTATCTGAATGGTGTCAGATTAGGAAAAGGGGAGGTGCAACGTGACCTGGGTGTGCTTGTACATCAGTAGCTGAAAGTAAGCTTGCAGGTACAGCAGGTAGTGAAGAAAGCTAATGGCATGTTGGCCTTCATAGCGAGAGGATTTGAGTTTAGGAGCAAGGAGGCCCTACTGCAGTTGTACAGGGCCCTGGTGAGACCGCACCTGGAGTATTGTGTGCAGTTTTGGTCTCCTAATTTAAGGAAGGACATTATTGCTATTGTGGGAGATCAGTGGAGGTTCACCAGGTTAATTCCCAGGATGGCGGGACTGACATATGATGAAAGAATGAATCAACTGGGCTTATTTTCACTGGAATTTAGAAGGATGAGAGGGGATCTTATTGAAACATGTAAGATTCTAGACAGGCTAGTTGCAGGAAAAATGTTGCCGATGTTGGGGGAGTTCAGAACTGGAGGTCACAGTTTAAGAATAAGAGGTCGGCCACTTAGGATTGAGATGAGGAAATTTTTTTCATACTGTTGGGTATCTGTGGAATTCTCTGCCATAGAAGGCAGTGGAGGTCAATTCATTGTATGTTTTCAAGAGAGTGTTAGATTTAGCTCTCAGGACTAATGGAATTAAGGGATATGGGGAAAAAGCAGGAATGGGGTACTGACTTTGGATGGACAGCCATGATCATATTGAATGGCAGTGCTGGCTTGAAGGGCCGAATGGCCTACTCCTGCATCTATTTTCCATGTTTCTATGTTTCTATCTTGTGTCTTGTGACTGTTTGCAGATCAATTTCCCTCCTGGGATACATAAAGTTCTATCATATCGTATTAGGATGGTGTTCATTGTTTAGGAAAATAACTGCAGATGCTGGTACAAATCGAAGGTATCACAAAATGCTGGAGTTAAAGGACCTGTCCCACTGAGGCGATTTTAAGGCAACTGCCGGCGAATAGGCTGTCACCAAACGTTGGCCGGGGTGTCGCGGGCATGATCGTGAGTCTTCAATGAATCATAGTGGATCTCGGATCTGAGGAAAGACATTCTTGCCATAGAGGGAGTACAGAGAAGGTTCACCAGATTGATTCCTGGGATGGCAGGACTTTCATATGAAGAAAGACTGGATAGACTCGGCTTGTACTCGCTGGAATTTAGAAGATTGAGGGGGGATCTTATAGAAACTTACAACATTCTTAAGGGGTTGGACAGGCTAGATGCAGGAAGATTGTTCCCGATGTTGGGGAAGTCCAGAACAAGGGGTCACACTTTAAGGATAAGGGGGGAGAATTTTAGGACCGAGATGAGAAAGTTTTTTTTCACACAGAGAGTGGTGAATCTGTGGAATTCTCTGCCACAGAAGGTAGTTGAGGCCAGTTCATTGGCTATATTTAAGAGGAAGTTAGATGTGGCCCTTGTGGCTAAAGGGATCAGGGGGTATGGAGAGAAGGCAGGTACGGGATACTGAGTTGGATGATCAGCCATGATCATATTGAATGGCGGTGCAGGCTCGAAGGGCCGAATGGCCTACTCCTGCACCTATTTTCTATGTTTCTATGTTTCGGCGCGGCACAGAAAAAAATTCCAGATAGAAATTTCTCGGCGACAGCTGGCTTGTCGCCAAGTATGGTAGCTTATTGCGGGCGCTGTCTGTCGCACGCTGTCCCCAGGTTTGCCAGGTTGTCGCAGATGCATTTAGAAGCACGGAATATTAAATTAAGAAAAGGCACTTGAAGATACCAGAAGATAGTTGTGTTTAACCAATTTATTTACCGTCAGGACATTTGACAGGTAGATTGGAGGCGACAGTTTGACGGTCAGGTAAGCGTGGGAATTTCGCGATGTTTCCGAAGACGGTGTAATCTCTTAGCCAGGTGCTAGTTTCACAAAAAAAATAACTTGTATCGACCTGACTCGGCATTGTCGTGGTCATTGTCTTAGGGTAAAAGAACATTTTGGCGATCTGCTACGACTTTGACAGTCGCCGGCAGTTGATTTAAAAATCACGTAGCTGGGACAGGCCCTTAACTCAGAGTGAAGAAGGGTCTCGACCCGATACGTCACCCATTCCTTCTCTCCAGAGATGCTGCCTGACCCGCTGAGTTACTCCAGCATTTTGTGATACCTTCGATGGTGTTCATTGTTTGACGGTGCGGACTCGGTGGGCCAAAGGGCCTGTTTCCATATTGTTTCTCTAAAGTAATCTGTTCCTAACAAATGGCCATTTCTTACAATGTTTAGTTTAGTTAAGTTTAGAGATACAGCGCGGAAACAGGCCCTTCCGCGCCGACCAGCGATCCCCGCACACTAACACTATCCTACACACACTAGGGACAATTTTTACATTTACCAAGCCAATTAACCTAGAAACCTGCACGTCTTTGGAGTGTGGGAGGAAACCGAAGATCTCGGAGGAAAACCCACGCAGCTCACGGGGAGAACGTGCAAACTCCATACAGACGGCACCCGTAGTCGGGATCGATCCCGGGTCTCCGGCGCTGCATTCGCTGTAAGGCAGCAACTCTACCGCTGCGCCACCGTGCCACTCTAATGTTCCTGAGAATGAAGAAGGATTTTTCCATTGACTGAGGTGTTGTTTTCCACACTCTTCCCAGTTTCACGATGGAAGGCTGTTGTTCCTGATGCCACCCTGGCTTCTGGGTCACTTCACCTCCGTCACTTCGACAACCCAGACCTTTTGTTGCTCAATGATCTAAAATGAAGTAGGATTACTGTTTTGGAGATGGTGTATGTGAATGGGATTGACAGCGTTCCAAAATAAGTCAACAATCGAGAATTCTCAAAGAGAAAATTGTCCTAAATGCCTCCGCCCCTCTCTCTGCAAGTACTAATCTCAGCATACATAAAGTCCTCAATTCATAGAAACATAGAAAATAGGTGCAGGAGTAGGCCATTCGGCCCTTCGAGCCAGCACCACCATTCAATATGATCATGGCTGATCATCCAACTCAGTAACCTGTACCTGCCTTCTCTCCATACCCCCTGATCCCTGTAGCCACAAGGGCCACATCTAACTCCCTCTTAAATATAGCCAATGAACTGGCCTCAACTACCTTCTGTGGCATTCTGAATTCTTCCACACTTCTATCCTGAACTTCATATTTACAATGAAAAAACTATTTGGCTCATAAATCGGCAACTTGTTTACGTGAATCCTTGAAAGGGATTGCAGTTCCTGGTTTTCCTTCAGCCCAGTTCTGTTTGTTCCCCCACACAGTACGGTATATTTGTCTGGTCCCATTTTCTTTTTGAAAGAAGGCTTTGATTATCTCCTGTTGTGTACAGTTTCTACACCGCATTGAACTATCGAGGATGGACATTCAAGTAGAGCTTTCCATTCTGCTTTCAGTGTGACCTTGCCACTAAATGATGTCTGCCGTGTCCACTAATATTGTTCCTGTGTTCCTAAGTTCAGAGTTGCCCCTTTCATTACCTGCTCCACTAACACAGTCTCTGTACTTTCTACCCCACTCACACAGTCTCTGTACCCTCTACCCCACTCACACAGTCTCTGTACTCTCTACCCCACTAACACAGTCTCTGTACCCTCTACTGACTAACACAATATTTGTACTCTCTACCCCACTCACACAGTCTCTGTACTCTCTACCTGACTAACACAGTCTCTGTACTCTCTACCTGACTAACACAGTCTCTGTACTCTCTACCTGACTAACACAGTCTCTGTACTCTCTACCTGACTAACATAGTCTCTGTACTCTCTACCTGACTAACACAGTCTGTGTACTCTCTACCTGACTAACACAGTCTCTGTTCCTGTGGGGGCCTGCATTACCTGCTCCACTAACACACTCTGTACTCTCTACCTCACTAACACAGTCTCTGTACTCTCTACCTGACTAACACAGTCTCTGTACTCTCCACCTGACTAACACAGTCTCTGCTCCTGTGGGGGCCTGCATTACCTGCTCCACTAACACACTCTGTACTCTCTACCTCACTAACACAGTCTCTGTACTCTCTACCCCACTCAGACAGTCTCTGTACTCTCTACCTGACTAACACAGTCTCTGCTCGTGTGGGGCCTGCATTACCTGCCGCACTAACACAGTCTCTGTACTCTCTACCCCACTAACACAGTCTCTGTACTCTCTACCCCACTAACACAGTCTCTGTACTCTCTACCCCACTAACACAGTCTCTGTACTCTCTACCCCACTAACACAGTCTCTGTACCCTCTACCTGACTAACACAGTCTCTGTACTCTCTACCCCACTAACACAGTCTCTGTACTCTCTACCTGACTAACACAGTCTCTGTACTCTCTACCTGACTAACACAGTCTCTGTACTCTCTACCTGACTAACATAGTCTCTGCTCCTGTGGGGGCTGCATTACCTGCCCCACTAACACAGTCTCTGCTCCTGTGGGGGCTGCATTACCTACCCCACTAACACAGTCTCTGTTCGTGAAGGGGCTTGCATTACCTTATCCTGCCTGCACTGCAGGGCACACGTTTGTACATAATGCCACTTTACAACGGATAACCCCACACGTCTGAAATCTTTTCATTGCTGACATTCAAACTTAATTAACGCAAGGAATATGAAGCAGAAACTCAACATTTTTAAGTGAAACTAATTTGTGGAATAGTTAAAAATATTTCATTTTAAACAAACATTGAAATTATTATTTCATTTCATTTCTATGAATTCCAAAAGCTTGCCGCTTGATTTCAATTAGGACAGGATATTTCTTCATTGATACTTCTCTGGAGAGAGTGTCCAGCTTCAAGTTTCTGGGCACTCACATTTCGGAGGACCTAACATGGTCCAATAACACCGCTGCGCTGGTCAAGAAGGCACAGCAACGACTGTTCTACCTGAGAACACTGAAGAAGTCTGGTCTACCCCAACAGCTGCTGACGACATTCTACCGCTGCACCATAGAGAGCATCCTAACACATGGCATCCCTGTGTGGTACCTCAGCTGCACGGAGGCAGAGAGGAAAGCTTTTCAGCGGGTAGTCCATAGAGCTCAGAGGACCATCGGAACACAGCTACCAGCCTTGGAGGGCATCTACAACACACGATGCCTCAGAAAAACCACCAGCATCCACAAAGACTCTTCACACCCCTGCAACAGTCTGTTCGAACTCCTTCCATCGGGCAGACGATACAAGGCCTTCTACGCCCACACCTCCAGACTCAGGAACAGCTTCATCCCCAGGGCCATAGCTGCTATGAACCGGTCCTGCTGAGCCGGATGGTCACATCGCACAGTGAACCGGCACAGATCTACTTGCACTTTATTCTGTTTTAAAACTGTTACAATTTGTTTCATTGGGTTGTTTAAATGAATACTGACTAGCTAATTAATTTATTGCATCGTATGGGAGGCGCATTCCCAATCTCGTTGTACCCCTGCACAATGACAATAAAGATATATTGTATTGTATTGTATTGAGGTAGACGGCAGGTTTGGGTTTAATATTGTCACGCGTACCGAGGTACAGTGAAAAGCTTTGTTTTGCATGCTTTGCAAACAGATCAGATGTACCACACATACATACAATTAGTTCAAACTCAAGTACTATAAATAGAGCAAAGGGGAAGATGCAGAATATAGTTTAGTCTGAAGAAGGGTCTCGACCCGAAACGTCACCCATTCCCTCTCTCCTAGATGCTGCCTGACCTGCT
The DNA here is from genome assembly GCF_053455715.1 of Rhinoraja longicauda. Lineage (NCBI taxonomy): Eukaryota > Metazoa > Chordata > Chondrichthyes > Rajiformes > Arhynchobatidae > Rhinoraja > Rhinoraja longicauda. Next base: position 47,114,249 of record NC_135965.1, read on the forward strand.
GAGTTATTCCAGCATTTTGTGATACCTTCGATTTGTACCAGCATCTGCAGTTATTTTCCTACAGAATATAGTTTAGTTTAGTTTAGAGATACAGCGCAGAAACAGGCCCTTCGGCCCACTGAGTCCACGATCCCCACATATTAACACTATCCTACACACTCTAGGAACAATTTACAATTATGCCAAGCCAATTAGCCTACAAACCTGCACGTCCTTGGAGTGTGGGAGGAAGCCGGAGCACCCGGAGAAAACTCATGCAGTCATAGGCAATAGACAATAGACAATAGACAATATGTGCAGGAGGAGGCCATTCGGCCCTTCGAGCCAGCACCGCCATTCAATGTGATCATGGCTGATCATTCTCAATCAGTACCCCGTTCCTGCCTTCTCCCCCATACCCCCTGACTCCGCTATCCTTAAGAGCTCTATCCAGCTCTCTGGGGTCATGGGTCATGGGGAGAACGTACAAACTCCGTACAGACCGCACCCGTAGTCAGGATGGAACCCGGGTCTCTGGCGCTGTGAGGCAGCAACTCTACCGCTGTGCCACCGTAAGGCAGCACTGTTCTCAGTAATGCAGTGCAATATTGTACTGCGTTTTGATATGGAATGTAAAATATGCTGGGTTATAATCAAGTGCGCCGTGCGGTTTGACCTGAATGTCATCTCTGAATGTAAACGGATCGTGATTTCATCTGTGGGGGAAAGCCTTGATGTTCCTTTAACGATATTCCTGTCTGCTTTCCTGAAGAGTCAGCCGCAGACACAAGTGTCGACCGGGGCTTTAAACATGTAATTCATGATGTGAAGGCTGTTAAACATCTTCCAAACATTGCTCTCCTCCGTCTGCGCACCTTTGATATTTCCATTAAGAGCTTCAGTCCTGAAACTCAATCTGAGAGAGGAATTTCCCAGCCTTTAATCTGGTGGAGGCAACGTACATAGACAATGGTCCCGGGCACAAGACATTGTTCATTGTCGCATTCTTTATTACAGTTTAACGGCTCCAAATAAAACTGACCTGGTCATGTCAGACAAAGTCATAAAGTTAACCAAACTCATGCATACAGTTCTGTTTCTTAAAAAAAATATCTTAAAACTGAGGTGAAAACTGAGTTGTGAATTTGTGAAATTCTCTGCCACAGAGGGCAGTGGAGGCCAATTCACTGGATGGGTTTAAACGAGAGTTAGATAGAGCTCAAGGGGGCTAGTGGAATCAAGGGTTATGGGGAGAAGGTAGGCATGGGTTACTGATTGTGGATGATCAGCCATGATCACATTGAATGGCGGTGCTGGCTCGAAGGACCAAATGGCCTCCTCCTGCATCTATTTCCTATGTTTGTATGTTTGTATGTTTCTTTGGAGCGGTATCACTCTAACGTTACCAGTGGAATTGGGTTCATAAGTGAGAGATATGAAGCAAGTGTGTGTTGGTGCTGGTCTGGTCATCAGTTGCACAGGGCTATCATTATTACCTGTCCTCTGTAGAACTAAGACATCTACTTATCACCCAGAAACCACGTGGGCTGAACCGTGAGAAAATGTGAAGCCCTCATGCACAGATATTTGTTTTTGGTGAGCTATTAATTACAGATTTCGGGGATGGCAGTGTATTTTAGTTTAGTTTAGAGATACAGTGCGGAAACAGGCCCTTTCGACCCACCGGGTCCGCGCCGATCAGCAATCCCCGCACACTAACACTATCCCACACACACTAGGGACAATTTTTACATTTACCAAGCCAATTAACCTACAAACCTGCACGTCTTTGGAGTGCGGGAGGAAACCGAAGATCTCGGAGAAAACCCACGCGGGTCATGGGGAGAACGTACAAACTCCATACAGACAGCGCCTGTAGTCAGGATCAAACCCGGGTCTCTGGCGCTGTGAGGCAGCAACTCTACTGCTGCGCCACCATGCCGCCCATTAAAGTTTCCCGGGGGGGGGGGGTGGGATATGTTGCTAACTGTGGGATAACAACAATGATCACTCCTGCATTAGTGGAGTAGAGAGGGTACACAGACTGTGTTAGTGGGGTAGAGGGTACAGTGTGTTAGTGGGGTAGAGGGTACAGAGACTGTGTTAGTGGGGTAGAGGGTACAGAGACTGTGGTAGTGGGGTAGAGGGTACAGAGAATGTGTTAGTGGGGCAGAGGGTACAATGTGTAGTGGGGTAGAGGGTACAGTGTGTAGTGAGGTAGAGGGTACAGTGTGTAGTGGGGTAGAGGGTACAGTGTGTAGTGAGGTAGAGGGTACAGTGTGTAGTGGGGTAGAGGGTACAGTGTGTAGTGGGGTAGAGGGTACAGTGTGTAGTGGGGTAGAGGGTACAGTGTGTAGTGGGGTAGAGGGTACAGTGTGTAGTGGGATAGAGGGTACAGTGTGTAGTGGGGTAGAGGGTACAGTGTGTAGTGGGGTAGAGGGTACAGTGTGTAGTGAGGTAGAGGGTACAGTGTGTAGTGGGGTAGAGGGTACAGTGTGTAGTGGGGTAGAGGGTACAGTGTGCAGTGGGGTAGAGGGTACAGTGTGTAGTGGGATAGAGGGTACAGTGTGTAGTGGGATAGAGGGTACAGTGTGTAGTGGGGTAGAGGGTACAGTATGCAGTGGGGTAGAGGGTACAGTGTGTAGTGGGGTAGAGGGTACAGAGACTGTGTTAGTGGGGTAGAGGGTACAGTGTGCAGTGGGGTAGAGGGTACAGAGACTGTGTTAGTGGGGTAGAGGGTACAAGAGACACAGTAAAAAGGGGAGTTCAGGGATCTTTTTCCCAGGGTGGGATTGTCCAGAACTAGAGGGCGTAGCTATGAAGATAGAGGGGGAAAGTTGATTGGCGATGTGCGGAGCATGTTGTTTACACAGAGGGGGGTGGGGGCCTGGAATGCACGGGCAGGGGTGTTGGTGGAGGCAGACACGATAGTGGCGTATAGACAATAGACAATAGGTGCAGGAATAGGCCATTCGGCCCTTCGAGCCAGCACCTCCATTCACTGTGATCATGGCTGATCATCCACAATCAGTACCCCGTTCCTGCCTTCTCCCCATATCCCCTGTCTCCGCTATCTTTAAGAGCTCTATCTAACTCTCTCTTGAAAGCATCCAGAGAATTGGCCTCCATTGCCTTCTGAGGCAGAGAATTCCACAGATTCACAACTCTCTGAGTGAAAAGGTTTTCCTCATCTCCATTCTAAATGGCCTGCCCCTTATTCTTAAACTGTGGCCCCTGGTTTAAGAGGCTTTTGGATAGGCACATGGATATGCAGGGAATTGTCAATAGTCAATAGTCAAGTTTATTTGTCACATACACATAAATGCGCAGTGAAATGAAAGATTACCCACAGTCCAACAATAAGACCAATAAAAATAAGCAATAACACACACAATCATAAACCAACACAAAACAAAAAGAAACATCCATCACAGTGAGTCTCCTCCAGTCCCCTCCTCACTGTGATGGAAGGCCAGAATGTCTTTTCTCTTCCCCTGCCGTCTTCTCCCGCGGTCAGGCTGTTGAAGTTGCCATGTTCCAGGCCGCGCCGGACGGTGAAAGGCCCGCGGCAGGCCGACCCAAACCTCGCGACTCGGGGCGGGCGAAGACGCCACCGCTGCAGGCAGATGAGATTAGTTTAACAAGGCATCATGTTGGGCACAAGCATATGGGCCGAATGGCCTGTTGCTGTGCTGTACTGTTCTGTGTTCTATATGTTTCGGGTCAGGACCCTTAAGAGATAGTAAATGTGATGGGAGGTGTTGTCTCTTCCTAATGCACTCGGGGTGGGGTTGATTTTTTTGGTATTCACCCAGCGTTACAGGGGCTTCAACATGGCAATCTTGCCTTACATCCCCTTATTTTAAATGGAAGGCATCCTCGTCTTACATTAAACATAGACACAGAGTGCTGGAGTAACTCAGAGGGTCAGGCAGCATCTGTGGAGAACATGGATAGGTGACGTTTCACAGAGTGCTGGAGTAACTCAGCGGGTCAGGGAGCATCTGTGGAGAACATGGATAGGTGACGTTTCACAGAGTGCTGGAGTAACTCAGCGGGTCAGGCAGCATCTGTGGAGATCATGGACAGGTGACGTTTCACAGAGTGCCCGATAAATATGAATTAAAACCTTCAACAGAACAATCCCTTGCAAAATTGATCAGCGTCCCTTTGTAAAGGTTCATAGAAAGATGGAAACTCAATGAAATGTGGCCCCTTAGAACAGGTTTACAACTGACCAACAGAGTGGAATAGTTCATGTAAATCCAATCCTGAGCACCAAGGCACATTCCTTGTATATGTACATACTTGGCCAATAAACCTATTCATTCATTCATTCATTCATTCATTCATTCATTCATTCATTCATTCATTCATTCATTCATTCATTATTTCATCTACGGCACCAACGCAAACCTCCCTCGTCGGTGACCCTCGGACTATCCTTGATCGGACTTTGGTGATTTTATTTTGCACTAAACGTTATTCCCTTATCATGTATCTGTACACTGTAAATGGCTCGACTGTAATCGTGTATTGTCTTTCCGCTGACTGGGTAGCACGCAGCAAAAGCTTCTCACTGTACCTCGGTACACGTGACAATAAACTAAACTGAACATCAGTATAAAAGCAAACTCAGTCAACATGAACATTGCATGTTCCCCATTCAAGGTCTTCGTAACTGTAATTGCGCGGGGAATCTGCATGCTGGCTAATGCCTCTGTTCACGGTTTATTATTAGAAAGTAGGAAATCATTTGGAATTAAAAGCCAAAGCATTTTAAGAATTCAGTAATGCGTCTTTTCCTGAGCAAACAATTGGGGCAGATATAACCCACCGAGATCAAAACCCCTCAAAATATAAACCATATGAAGCAAATTACCGCAGCGTATCAAGCCACATAGCCTAAAGGCCCCAGCTACCCCAGACAAGCAACCCAAAGACCCTGCAAAAATAGCTACGTGCTAAACACCCATACAGGAAGAACAACTTACACTAAAGTTCTTTGCAAAATTAGTCAATAACACTTTATTGCACATTTTACAAATTGGATCAGTTGGATCTGATATTTAATTAACTCACTGTTCCAACACCACACAGAAAATCATTACATCCCACAGAATACTGGATATCTTGACCTTTTTTACATCTTTTTATCTTTAAAAGAATATTTGTATATTTTTAAGTAATTGACACGGCACAATGTGTATCTATTTTAGTCCAAATAATTGTTAGAAAGCGTGGATTTGATTTTCTGATTGTACCTGGAACTGACTAGTAGCGTTTAATTGTCCACTGCTTATGGGATAATTTGATTACATAGTATATGATCAGCAGCATCTGTCAGATTACATCTTTTGTTTTCAGTGAAAACTTGAATCTCTAAATGTGCAAATTGCTCTTTTTTTCTGGCTCAGTCTCTTTTACTTTGTGTACAAGCTGCCTGCAGCATTCCAGATGTTTCCTGCAAACATGTCAAACATCTGCTCCATTCCCTGCAAGACTGCACAAAAAAGGTAGAACTTAGTTCTACACGTGTTTGGACACTGTCGAGAAAATCTGAGCAAGTTTCAGAGTATGCGTTTCTCTAAATGTACAGCATGTTGGCACAGTAGCCAAGATTGCAGGACAGGCGAGAGTAGGTGCTGCCTGCCCCGCTGAGTTACTCCAGCATCTATCTTCGGTGTAAAGCAGCATCTTCAGTTCCCTTCTGCACAGCAGGGTGCCATTTGTCTGTATGCGAGCATTTGTTGGAGCAACCACAACACAAGAGAGCACAGAGCTACTTAACCCCCTCTACTGAGTGTCGTGAGATCTAATGATAGCCTCGCTGGATGATCTGATAATGTAGAACTGAAATAGGCTTCATTCAACACGTGACAATATGCCGTGGGACTAATAGATGTGCGTTTGTGGCCACGACTGATAGATGTGCGGTGTACAACGTTCATATTTGCAGATTGTTATCAGTGACATATTTCTCCAGTGGAGGTAACTTCATGTAGGCTGCTGGTTAATGCCGAGCACTGATGAGGCAAACACTTGCAAACGGTTAACGTGGTTTGATGCTCTGCTACCATTCTTTAAAACAAAACCTAAATGTGCACATGCACACACACCAATGTGCTTTCCACCTTCACACTGATCAATCGTGGACTTCCCTAAACTGGAAGACAAATGCTCCACGTCTGGGCAATGCACAGAGTGCCGCTGGTCTAAGGTAGACGCACAGCAAAACAGGCAGCATCTCTGGAGAGAAGGAATGGGTGACGTTTCATGTCCAGACCCTTCTTCAGACACAGAGTGCTGGAGGGATCCAGCGGGCCAGGCAGCGTCTGTGGAGGGAGTGGACAGATGATGTTTTGTGTGGAGACCCCACTCCATCCGTCTGAAGGAGAGTGCTGGCCCACGACGTCGCCAGTCCATTCCCTTCCACAGATGCTGCCTGGCCCACTGAGTTCCCCAGGCAGTGTGTTTCACTTGAGTACCCTGTGCCCTGAAGCGGAACACTGACATTTTTACTTGTAGCTAGCACAACACACGTGTAAATGTAGCACTCTGCAAAACCAATATATATATATATATATAAAAGTGCAGCACAGTGGCGCAGCGGTAGAGTTGCTGCCTCACAGCGCCGGAGACCCGGGTTCCATCCTGACTACGGGTGCTGTCTGTACGGAGTTTGTACGTTCTCCCCAGGACCTGCTTGGGTTTTCTCCAGGTGCTCCCACCCTCCAAAGACGTGCAGGTTTGCAGGTTAATTGGCTTGGTATAAATGTAAATTGTCCCTAGTGTGTGTAGGATAGTGTTAGTGTGCGGGGATCGCTGGTTGATGCCGATCCGGTGGGCTGAATGGCCTGTTTCTGTGCTGTATCTCTAAACTAAACTAAACTAAAAAGCTTGAGTTATTGGTAGAAGATTTACAAGGATGCTGGCAGGATAGACAATAGACAATAGGTGCAGGAGGAGGCCATTTGGCCCTTCGAGCTAGCACCACCATTCAATGTGATCATGGCTGATCATTCTCAATCAGTACCCCGTTCCTGCCTTCTCCCCATACCCCCTGACTCCGCTATCCTTAAGAGCTCTATCTAGCTCTCTCTTGAATGCATTCAGAGAATTGGCCTCCACTGCCTTCTGAGGCAGTGAATTCCACAGATTCACAACTCTCTGACTGAAAAGGTTTTTCCTCATCTCCGTTCTAAATGGCCTTCCCCTTATTCTTAAACTGTGGCCCCTTGTTCTGGACTCCCCCAACATTGGGAACATGTTTCCTGCCTCTAATGTGTCCAACCCCTTAATAATCTTATACGTTTCAATAAGATCCCCTCTCATCCTTCTAAATTCCAGTTTATACAAGCCTAGTCGCTCCAGTCTTTCAACATATGACAGTCCCGCCATTCCAGGAATTAACCTAGTAAACCTACGCTGCATGCCCTCAATAGCAAGAATATCCTTCCTCAAATTTGGAGACCAAAACTGCACACATTACTCCAGGTGCGGTCTCACTAGGGCCCTGTACAACTGCAGAAGGACCTCTTTGCTCCTATACTCAATTCCTCTTTATGAAGGCCAACATTCCATTGGCTTTCTTCACTGCCTGCTGTACTTGCATGCTTCCTTTCAGTGACTGATGCACTAGGATACCCAGATCTTGTTGTACGTACCCTTTTCCTAACTTGACACCATTCAGATAATCCTCTGCCTTCCTATTCTTACCACCAAAGTGAATAACCTCACACTTATCCACATTAAACTGCATCTGCCATGCATCCGCCCACTCACACAATCTGTCCAAGTCACCCTGCAACCTCATAGCATCTTCCTCACAGTTCACACTACCACCCAGCTTTGTATCATCTGCAAATTTGCTAATGGTACTTTTAATCCCTTCATCCAAGTAATTCATGTATATTGTAAATAGCTGCGGTCCCAGCACCGAGCCTTGCGGTACCCCACTAGTCACTGCCTGCCATTCTGAAAGGGACCCATTTATCCCCACTCTTTCTGTCTGTCAACCAATTTTCTATCCATGTCAGTACCCTACCTCCAATACCATGTGCTCTAATTTTGCCCACTAATCTCCTATGTGGAACCTTGTCGAAGGCTTTCTGAAAGTCGAGGTACATCACATCCACCGGCTCTCCCCTGTCAATTTTCCTAGTTACATCCTCAAAGAATTCCAGAAGATTAGTCAAGCATGATTTCCCCTTCGTAAATCCATGCTGACTCGGAACGATCCTGTTACTACTATCCAAATGCTCCGCAATTTCGTCTTTTATAATTGACTCCAGCATCTTCCCCACCACTGATGTCAGACTAACTGGTCTATAATTTCTCGTTTTCTCTCTCCCTCCTTTCTTAAAAAGTGGGATAACATTAGCTACCCTCCAATCCACAGGAACTGATCCTGAATCTATAGAACATTGGAAAATGATCACCAATGCGTCCACAATTTCTAGCACCACCTCCTTAAGTACCCTGGGATGCAGACCATCAGGCCCTGGGGATTTATCAGCCTTCAGTGCCATCAGTCTACCCAACACCATTTCCTGCCTAATGTGGATTTCCTTCAGTTCCTCAGTCACCCTAGGATCTCTCGCCACTAGAACATCTGGGAGATTGTGTGTATCTTGATAGGCTGAAATCTTTGATAGGATTTGATAGGGTGAGTTATCGGGGGATTGGGCAGGAGGGTGAGGGATGATTTTATGGAGATGAATAAAGTCATGAGAGGAATAGATGGGGGGGGATGCACAGTGTCGGGTCCCCATGAGGTGAGAGGGGCAAAGTTTAAAGATGTGTGGGGCAAGACTTTCCCACACCGAGGATGGTGGGGGCCTGGAACGTGCTGCCAGGGGTGGTGGTGGAGGCAGATACCATAGTGGTGTTTAAAAGGTATTTGGATAGACACATAAACTCTTTGAAGCACTTCCCTCTGGAAGGCGACTCCGGACTGTCAAAGCCAGATATAGAAACAGCTTTTTTCCACAAGCAGTAACTCTACTCAATAACCTAAAGTCTGTAGCCTCCTTTTGCTCTGGTATTTTATATTTCACTCACATGTTTAAACTATAAAGTTTTATTCTTAATTGTTTACTGTGTGTTCGTGTTGTTCCTTGCGAGTGGAGCACCAAGGAACATTCCTTGCATGTGTACATACTTGGCCAATAAAATTTATTCAATTCAATTCAACATTTATTCAACATGGATTTGCAGGGAATGGAGGGTTATGGATTATGTGCAGGCAGAGGAGATTACTTTAACTTGGCATCATGTTCAGCACGGGCATTGTGGGCTGAAGGGCCTGTTCCTGTGCTGTACTGATCTATCATCAAGCATGATGTACACCAGAGGCAGGTAAGACGAGAGCTTACAGGTTCAGGGCAAGGATGAAGGGGCACATGGAGATACCCGGGGCCCTGAGCCCGGGAGTGTGGGGTATCTGCCATGTACTGACTGCTGGCAGCTCTTTAGGAAGGTGTAGACGAGAACTCCAATACATTCCAAGCTGCACGCGCTCTGGGTTAAAAATAAATCCTCCATCAATCCCCTCAAGATGAAACCCATGCCTTGCCACGGCACGCAGTATTCCCAACGCAGCCTTGCCCACATTCCACACAACTGCACTGCATCGTTCTTGTTCCTGTGCTCAACAAGGGCCCCCACCCAAAACATCACCCATTCCTTCTCTCCACAGATGCTGCCTGACCCGCTGAGTTACTCCAGCACTCTGTGAAACGTCACCTATCCATGTTCTCCACAGATGCTGCCTGACCCGCTGAGTTACTCCAGCACTCTGTGAAACACCACCTATCCATGTTCTCCACAGATGCTGCCTGACCCACTGAGTTACTCCAGCATCTTGTGTCTTTCTGCAGAGCTACATAGGGACCTGCCTGTGGTGTGGTATAGACTGCCCCCTGGTGGCTGTCTATCCGTGGCACTGCGCTCTGTGGACTGAATAGCGTCACCCATTCCTTCTCTCCACAAGTGTTCTGATCAAGTCTCTTCCACCTGTTGCTGCTGCAGCCGCCGCCACTCTCCCTTGCGCGCCTGTCCCGCCCAGATATGCCAGCACTAAGCACTGGCTGCTTTATTGCAAAACAAGTCTGTTTTCAAATTTAAATTAAAATTGTTGAATGGGGGACCTGATTGAAACTTACAGAATAATGAAAGACACAGATAGAGTGGATGTGGAGAGAATGTTTCCACTAGTGGAAGAGTCGAGGACCAGAGGGCGCAGCCTCAGAATCAAAGGACGCTCTTTTAGAAAGGAGGTGAGGAGGAACTTCTTTAGTTAGCGGATAATTAATCTGTGGAACTGATTGCCACAGAGGGCTGTGGAGGCCAAGTCAGTGGATATTTAGCGATTTAGACGAGGGAATTAAATGTAACATCTCTAAGTTTGCGGATGACACAAAGCTGGGTGGCAGTGTGAGCTGCAAGCAGGATGCTATGAGTCTGCAGGGTGACTTGGACAGGTTGGGTGAGTGGGCAGAAACATGGCAGATGCAGTATAATGTGGATAAATGTGAGGTTATCCACTGTGGTGGCAAGAACAGGAAGGCAGATTATTATTTGAATAGTGTCAGATTAGGAGGAGGGGAGGTGCAACGCGACCTGGGTGTACTTGTACATCAGTCACTGAAAGCAAGCATGCAGGTACAGCAGGCAGTGAAGAAAGCTAATGGCATGTTGGCCTTCATTGCGAGAGGATTTGAGTTTAGGAGCAAGGAGGTCCTACTGCAGTTGTACAGGGCCCTGGTGATAACGCACCTGGAGTAATGTGTGCAGTTTTGGTCTCCTAATTTGAGGAAGGACATTATTGCTTTAGAGGGAGTGCAGCGTAGGTTCACCAGGTTAATCCCCAGGATGGCGGGACTGACATATGATGAAAGAATGGGTCGACTGGGCTTGTATTCGCTGGAATTTAGAAGGATGAGAGCAGATCCTATAGAAACATATCAAATTTTTAGAGGATTGGACAGGCTAGATGCAGGAAACATGTTCCCGATGTTGGGGAGTCCAGAACCAGGGGTCACAGTTTAAGAATAAGGGGAGGCCATTTAGGACTGAGATAAGGAAAAACATTTTCACACAGAGTTGTGAATCTGTGGAATTCTCTGCCACGGAAGGCAGTGGAGGTCAATTGACTGGATGTTTTCAAGAGAGAGTTAGATTTAGTTCTTAGGGCTAACGGAATCAAGGGATCTGGGGAGAAAGCAGGAACGGGGTGCTAATATGCAGGAGTATTCTTGATTAGTACGAGTGTTAGAGGTTATAGCGGAAGGCAGGAGAATGGGGTTAGGAGGGAGAGATAGGTCAGCCATGATTGAATGATGGAATAGACCCGATGGGCCGAATGGCCTAATTCTACTCCTAGACTTAGGAATTTATGAAGCATATCTTGAACAGAATTGTTTCTGGTGTGAGTTTCTGGTTGAACGATTGATTGTAGAACTGTGTGGGCAGATAACTCGCCCCTTCACTCCAAAAACAGGTAATACACAGGAAGACCTTTGTGGACATTGGTACAACCTATCTGTAGGTGGTGGCTGATATCCACAGTATGTCTCCACACCTTCTCTTCACTGCTGTACTTTAGAATGGGGCAGAACGCGGTGAGAACATCGTGATACAGCTGTACCAGTGGTTGGTGAGACCACACCTCAGCACTGCGGGCAGTTCAGGTCGCCCGGCTGCAGGAAGGATGTCGTTAAGTTGGAAAGGGTGCAGAAGAGATTCACCAGGATGTTACCTGGGCTTGCGGGCTTGTGTTACAGGGAGAGGGTGGACAGACTGGGACTTCCTTCTCGAGACGTGGGGCGTGGGCAGGGGAGTGTGGAGTGTGACCCAAAACCTCACCTATTGATTTGATTAGTACGGGTGTCAGAGGTTATGAGGAGAAGGCAGGAGAATGGGGTGAGGAGGGAGAGATAGATCAGCCATGATTGAATGACGGAGTAGACTTGATGGGACGAATGGCCTCATTCTTCTCCTATCACCTATGAAGTTGTGAACTTCTCATTTATCCATGTTCTCCAGAAGTGCAGCCTAACCCGCCAGTTATTCCAGCACTTTGTGTCTTTTTCTCCATAAACCAGCATTTGCAATTCCTTGTGCCTAATTGTAACGGTAAACACGTTTACTTCACAGATAGTTTATTTGTGAAAACATTCAGGGAATACTTGCCCTGGTTGGTTGAGGACAAGTTGTGGTCTGTGTAGATATTGGCGAGTTAACGATGCACAACTGCACAACCTGTGGGTGTGTGGACATGCCAACACAAGGCAATATCCTGTTCAGCCCACTCCTGACCTGCACGTTCCTGCCGCACTCACCAGCTGCACGCCGCTGCAATGTATATCACACATTCCCACATTCATCAGCAAGTGTTTGTGTTCAACGTTGTCTCCGTGTGTCGGGCAGCGTCAGGTGACTGGGTTGCCATTGGTAACCCCTAACCTGTGTGTGTGTGTGTGACTATGTCTGTTTGTGACATGTCTATGTGTGTGCGTGTATGTGTGACTATGTGTGTGTGACTATGTCTATGTGCGTGTGTTTGTGTGACTATGTCTGTGTGTGTGTGTTTGTGTGACTATGTCTGTGTGTGTGTGTTTGTGTGACTATGTCTGTGTGTGTGTGTGCGTGTGTTTGTGTGACTATGTGTGTGCGTGTGTTTGTGTGACTGTGTGTGTGTGTGTGTGTGTGCGTGTGTGACTATGTCTATGTGTGTGCGTGTATGTGTGTGTGCGTGTATGTGTGTGTGACTATGTCTATATCTATGTGTGTGTGACTATGTCTGTGTGTGTGTGCGTGTGTGTGTCTATGTGTGTGCGTGGGACTATGTCTATGTGCGTGTGTGTGTGTCTGTGTGACTATGTCTGTGTGTGTGTTTGTGTGACTGTGTGTTTGTGTGACTGTGTGTGTGTGTGACTGTGTGTGTGTTTGTGTGTGTGTGTGTGTGTTTGTGTGACTGTGTGTGTGTGTTTGTGTGACTGTGTCTGTGTGTGTGTTTGTGTGACTATGTGTGTGCGTGTGTTTGTGTGACTATGTGTGTGTGTGTGTGTGCGTGTGTTTGTGTGACTGTGTGTGTGTGTGTGTGCGTGTGTTTGTGTGACTATGTGTGTGCGTGTGTTTGTGTGTGTGTGTGTGTGTGTGTGCGCGTTCATTCATCCATTGCTACACATCCTATCCATTCATTGTTCCGGATCGCTGCCTGTCTCACTGTTCCTCCTGCTTTTGGTGTCTATTCCCCCGACAGTAGGGACCGTTCTTGAGACGGGCCGGTAGTGTGTGTGTGTGTGTGGGGGGGGTGCGGCCGGGCTCGGCGTGGCTGGGTTGTCGGAGCGGGCAGTGGCGGCTCGGAACATTGGCTCGTGTCGGAGAGACGCTGTGAACCATTCCCACAGCGCCTGGCAGCGCGCCGACTGCAGAGGGTTCGCGTCTTTCTCACGACCTCTTGGGTTTCTGGTGTCACCTGGGAGTTATTGAGTGGCTGCCAGAGCTCTCCCTGAGGCCCGGCCGTGCGCTGGAGACAGACCGCTCCGGCTCAATCACAAGCCGCCAGCCCACCACAACAAGGCAGGCCCGGCCAGAGATTGCACCGCAAGCTGGCACTTAGCGCCGGGAGACAGGCTGCACCTCGTGTGTGCGAGGGGTGCAGGAAAGTTAATTGGCCCTAATAGCAACTGCAACCAAGGCGTGGTGTCCCAGTTCACCATGTGATCCATCATTAACCCTGCCGGTGCACAGGCTTGGATAGAGTGGATGTGGAGAGGAAGTTTCCACCAGTTGGAGAGTCCAGGACCAGAGGGCACAGCCTCAGAATTAAAGGGCGTTCTATTAGGAAAGAGACGAGGAGAAATTTATTTAGTCAGAGGGTGGTGAATCTGTGGGATATTTTGCCAAAGATGGCTGTGGAGGCCAAGTCAGTGGATATTTTTAAGGCAGAGATAGATAGATTGTTGATTAGTGCGGGTGTTAGAGGTTATGGGGAGAAGGCAGGAGAATGGGGTTAGGAGGGAGAGATAGATCGGCCGTGATTGAATGGCGTAGATTTGATGGGCCGAATGGCCTAATTCTGCTCCGATCACAATAGACAATAGGTGCAGGAGGAGGCCATTCGGCCCTTCGAACCAGCACCGCCATTCAATGTGATCATGACTGATCATTCTCAATCAGTACCCCGTTCCTGCCTTCTCCCCATACCCCCTGACTCCGCTATCCTTAAGACCTTATGACCTTATGAATGGAAATGTTCTCTTCTTGCCCCGTGTCACATTCCCAAACCTTGGCAATACCTTTATTCCAAAAAAACGTCAATAATTAGGAAATAGATACAATAAACTGCAGGTGCTGGTTTCCATAGAAAGACTCAAAGTGCTGGAGTAACTCAGCGGGTCAGGCAGCATCTGTGGAGAACATGGATAGGTAATTCTAAAATGAACACGAAACGGTAACAAGCTGTAATGGCGATGTAAGGAATGTGTGGGTGGGGGTTAGAGGAGATTCAACATTGCAAATCTCTTCACCAGGAGAAGCCGTGCATTTGGGCATAACTTTGTGAAGGGGTTTCCCCAAAACATCTTAGATTAAATCATTTCACCAGTTTGTGTACATTGATCACATCGTGCATGGTAATCCTGAGAATTTCCAGATCTGAATCTGATCTCTGTGTAATCACAGGTGTTTATTCACAAAATGCTGGAGTAACTCAGCAGGTCAGGCAGCATCTCAGGAGAGAAGGAAACGATGACATTTCGGGTCTCGACCCAAAACGTCACCCATTCCTTCTCTCCCGAGATGCTGCCTGACCTGCTGAGTTACTCCAGCATTTTGTGAATAAACACCTTCGATTTGTACCAGCATCTGCAGTTATTTTCTTATACTCTGTATAATCACAGATTGTCTGATTTAAATCCAGTCTCTGTGTAATCAGAGATTATGTGATTTAAATCCAGTCTCTGTGTAATCAGAGATTATGTGATTTAAATCCAGGCTCTGTGTATCCAGGGGTTGTATGGTTTAGATCAGGTCTCCTATAACCAGATTCGATAATATTGGCCCACCAGGTCCGCGCCGACCAGCGATCCCCGCACACTAACCTACACCCACTAGGGACAATTTTACATTTACCAAGCCAATTAACCTACATACCTGTACGTCTTTGGAGTGTGGGAGGAAACCGAAGATCCCGGAGAAAACCTACGCAGGTCACGGGGAGAGCGTACAAACTCCGTACAGACAGCGCCTGTAGTCAGGATCGAACCCGGGTCTCCGGCGCTGCATTCGCTTTAAGGCGGCAACTCTACTGCTGCGCCCGATGAAGACACAACAGTGAGAACCCCCGCTCCTGTGGACTGTAACGCAGGGGATATACTTTACTGAGCCTAGTCCATGTTATGGGTATGTCCAGACTCACCGCCACAGCTAGATCGGGCTCCTCAACTACATTGATAGGTCTGGTTCAGATGGAGATGGGCCAAGCCCGGGCAGGTGGGACTAGTGCCATAAGGTCATCAGGGCATAAGAATTAGGAGTAGAATTAGGCCATTCGGCCCATCAAGTCTACTCCACCATTCAATCATGGCTGATCTATCTCTCCCTCATAACCCCATTCCCCATAACTCCTGAAACACGCACTGATCAAGAATCTATCTCTGCCTTAAATATATCCACTGACTTGGCCTTGAAAGCCTTCTGCGGCAAAGCCCTCATGTAGCTGGGACATGTTGGCCGGTGTGGGCAAGTTGGGCTGAAGGGCCTGTTTCCACACTGTATCACTCTATGACTAGTGTAGCTGGGAC
This sequence comes from Rhinoraja longicauda, assembly GCF_053455715.1. NCBI lineage: Eukaryota > Metazoa > Chordata > Chondrichthyes > Rajiformes > Arhynchobatidae > Rhinoraja > Rhinoraja longicauda. The sequence continues at coordinate 47,130,040 of NC_135965.1, forward strand.
ATGTTGGCCGGTGTGGGCAAGTTGGGCCGAAGAGCCTGTTTCCACACTGTATCACTCTATGACTAGTGTAGCTGGGACATGTTGGCCGGTGTGGGCAAGTTGGGCCGAAGAGCCTGTTGCCACGCTGTGTCACTCTATGACTAGTGTAGCTGGGACATGTTGGCCGGTGTGGGCAAGTTGGGCCGAAGGGCCTATTTCCGCGCTGTATCACTCTGTGACTCTATGGCACCGTCACCACAATAATACTGACACGATGTCTTTCTGCAACAGTGTGGTTTAGGGTGGTGTACGTGTCGCCTGGAACGTTACATAGTTGAGGAAGGAAAACTGCGGATTCTGGTTTAAATCGAAGGTAGACACAAAATGCTGGAGTAACTCAGCGGGTCAGGCAGCATCTCTGGAGTCATTTCGGGTCTGAAGAAGGGTCTCGACCCGAAACGTCACCCATTCCTTCTCTCCAGAGACGCTGCCTGTCCCGCTGAGTTACTCCAGCACTCTGTCTACGTTCCACAATGTATTCTGTAAACCACATGAAGACCGTATGAAATGCCAGGCTCTGGAGGAAGATTAGGCAGCTGTTTGTAACCATCACGCAAATCAAACTGATATTTTAGATGTGCAGCCGGCCACAAACGCGAGGATGTTCCGGGTGCGTGCCTGCCTTTGTGTGCCGCCACCTGGCCCAGCGATCAGCCAACCCCACCTGTGCGGAGAGACTAAACACACACACCAAGCACTGTGTGGCTGGCCCTGGTTCCAGGAGCCGCCGCCGTTCCAAGCTGCCTGCTCGGGCCCACACTTGTGGGAGATGCAATCTGACCCCCGGAGGCGAGGCAGTGAGCTAGCCGACATGTGACCGCACGGTCCACACACACACACACACACACACACACACACACAAAGCTCCGGCATCCCTTTCCCCATTCCTCCACAACAGCTCCAACCTCGCGCCAAATTTTAAACGCCAGACACGGCTTTGTCTCTTTGCTGTAAAGCCGGCATTTGCGGTCCCTTGCGCTTGGTTTTAAGACATTTACACTGGGTTCTGATGTTTCAAAGTGAAGGGGAAAAGATTTAATAGGAATCCGAGGGGTAACCGTTTCCACACAGAGGGTGGTGGGTGTGTGGAACGAGCTGCCAGAGGAGGTAGTTGAGGCTGGGACTATCCCGACGTTTAAGAAACAGTTAGACAGTGACATGGATAGTGTGTGTGTAAGAAGGAACTGCAGATGCTGGTTTACAATATACGTTAATGACTTAGATGAAGGGATTAAAAGTACTATTAGCAAATTTGCAGATGATACAAAGCTGGGTGGTAGTGTGAACCGTGAGGAAGATGCTATGAGGTTGCAGTGTGACTTGGACAGGTTGTGTGAGTGTGCGGATGCATGGCAGATGCAGTTCAATGTGGATAAGTGTGATGTTATCCACTTTGGTGGTAAGAATAGGAAGGCAGAGTATTATGTGAATAGTGTCAAGTTAGGAACAGGGGACGTACAACGAGATCTGGGTGTCCTAGTGCATCAGTCACTGAAAGGAAACATGCAGGTACAGCAGGCAGTGAAGAAAGCCAATGGAATGTTGGCCTTCATAACAAGAGGAGTTGAGTATAGGAGCAAAGAGGTCCTTCTGCAGTTGTACAGGGCCCTAGTGAGACCGCACCTGGAGTACTGTGTACAGTTTTGGTCTCCAAATTTGAGGGAGGATATTCTTGCTATTGAGGGCGTGCAGCGTAGGTTTACTAAGTTAATTCCTGGAATGGCGGGAAGACTATGTTGAAAGACTGGAGCGACTAGGCTTGTATACACTGGAATTTAGAAGGATGAGAGGAGATCTTATCGAAACGTATAAGATTATTAAAGAGTCCAGAACAAGGGGCCACAGTTTAAGAATAAGGGGTAGGCCATTTAGAACTGAGATGAGAAAAACCTTTTCAGTCAGAGAGTTGTGAATCTGTGGAATTCTCTGCCTCAGAAGGCAGTGGAGGCCAATTCTCTGAATGCATTCAAGAGAGAGCTAGATAGAGCTCTTAAAGATAGTGGAGTCAGGGGGTATGGGGAGAAGGCAGGAACGGGGTACTGATTGAGAATGATCAGCCATGATCACATTGAATGGCGGTGCTGGCTCGAAGGGCAGAATGGCCTCCTCCTGCACCTATTGTCTATTGTCTAAACCGAAGGTATACACAAAAAGCTGGAGTAACTCAGCTGGACAGGCAGCATCCAGAAATTCAAAACTCACCCAGAGAGTTGTGAATTTGTGGAAATCTCTGCCACAGAGGGCAGTGGAGGCCAATTCACTGGATGAATTTAAAAGAGAGTTAGATAGAGCTCTCGGGGCTAGTGAAATCAAGGGATATGGGGAGAAGGCAGGCACAGGTTACTGATTGTGGATGATCAGCCATGATCACAGTGAATGATGTGCTGGCTCGAAGGACCAAATGGCCTCCTCCTGCACCTATTTTCTATGTTTCTATGCTTCTATCTCTGGAGAGAAGGAATGGGTGACGTTTCGGTTGGAGACCCTTTTTCAGGATAGGACAGGTGTGGAGGGTTATGGACCAAGCGCAGGCAGGTGGGACTGGTGTAGCTGGGACATTGTTGGCCGGTGCGGGCAGGTTGGGGTGTAGGGCCTGTTTCCAAACTGTATCACTCTGTGACTCCATGACTATAAATGGGAGGAAACGCATTTCACTTTTGTGAAACATTGGAGGTGTTGTGGGAGCAAAGGATGAGGCGGTCACAACCCAACACATGCCCGGGCAGGGAGGTCGGAGTGTTTAGCCCTGTCTCTCCACCCCTCTGCGTCCAAACTCGCTCTGTTCCTCTCTCCGCCGGCACACAGAACGGCGAATACCAACACCGCGCAAATGTCAGTTTTCGTTTTATTGTGAAATATAAATCTCCCCGAAAGTAAGTAACCTCTAAACGCATTGAGTTTATCTTTGGCATTTCATCAACTCGTAGAAAAATGAACAGTCCGCCCGGGACCAACGAAGGGCGACGTTAAACATTCAGGGTAAAGTCAGAGTGCGTGTCTGTCCCATTGAAGATAGGCACAGAGTGCTGGAGTATCTCAGCGGGTCAGGCAGCATCTGTGGAGAACACGGATAGGTGACGTTTCGGGTCGAGACCCTTCTTCAGACCCGTTCTTCAGACAGTGTACGACGGTACAGAGTTCACATAGAAGGAGTCTTTGTTCGCGAGGCTGCCAGTGGCTGGTGGAGCGGGCCGGGCCGGGCCGAGCAGGTCACCAGGGTCTCCAGACGGTATCTGTGGTCCCGCCAGCACTGAGCGGACTGGGTGCTGCTAGGGGCAGTGAGAAGCCGGGGGCGGCGGCCGTGATGGTGCGAGTGGCCGGAGAGGCGGCTGGCGGTAGCGGGGTACCGTTGGTGAACAGGGGGATGATCGGTCCCGCTGGTGTGAGCTTGCCGCTGGCCGCCAGCGCCGCGCTGGGGATGAGGAACGCCAACTGTCCGTCGGACGCGGGCACTAACTGGAAGCCGCCGCACAGCTTGGTGGCGGCCGCCAGCGCCTCGGCCGCCTTGACGCCGCCGAGAGAGGCTCCTGATACGGGCAGCTGCATGTGGCCCAGGCCGCTGGTCAGGGCCGGTCCCGCGGCCGGAGGGGGGTAGGTGAGGCCGCTGATCTGCGACACGCAGGTAGACAGGTGGCTGAGCAGGCGGGTGCGCACCTCTGTGTTCACACCTTCGCAGGTGGACAGGAACCTGGTCACCTCGTTGATGCACTCACTGAAACCCGCTCGGTATTTGCCCAACACGCTCGGGTCTGCGCTCAGCGCCGCTGCAAACACAAAACACAGACAGTAAGTAGTGTCACAGTTCAAGAATAAGGGGTAGGTCATTTAGAACTGAGATGAGGAAAAACTTTTTCAGTCAGAGTTGTGAATCTGTGGGATTCTCTGCCTCAGAAGGCAGTGGAGGCCAATTCTCTGGATGCTTTCAAGAGAGAGCTAGATAGAGCTCTTAAAGATTGCGGAGTCAGGGGGTATGGGGAGAAGGCAGGAACGGGGTACTGATTGAGAATGATCAGCCATGATCACATTGAATGGCGGTGCTGGCTCGAAGGACCGAATGGCCTCCTCCTGCACATATTGTCTATTGTCTACTGCGTTATCATGTGTGGGACCGGACCGCTGAAGCTGCTGCTTCACACAGAAGATAAGACACAACATGCTGGAGTAACTCAGCGGGCGAGACAGGCAGTAAAAGGTCATCAGTGATAGGAGCAGAATGAGGCCATTCGGCCCATCAAGTCTACTCCTCCATTCAATCATGGCTGGTCTATCAGGTATCACAAAATGCTGGAGTAACTCAGCGGGTCGGCCAGCATCTCTGGAGGGAGGGAATGGGCGACGTCTCGGGTCGAGACCCTTCTTCAGACTCGGTCTATCTCTCCCTCCTCACTCCATTCCCCTGCCTTCGCCCCATAACCCCTGACACCTGTACGAATCAAATCTCTGGAGAGAATGAACGGGTGATGTTTCGGGTGGAGACCCTTCCTCGGCACCTTGGTGGGCATGGGCGGGTTGGGCCGAATGGCCTGTTCCCCTGCCCTACAACTTAGAATCATTTTATTAGAGTGTCATATCTCCAAGTACAGGGCCTTAACTTCACCTGAACTTTGAGTCTAGGGTAATGAACGCAATGCCGCCTAGTCATGTAGTACTCGGCTGTACCTGCGCGGGCGGCACCGTCGTCAGTTCATGTTTATAGGTGCATTTTAAACAGCTCAGGTGTTTCATTTTCAAGAGTCTATGGGTTCGCGGTCGCCTGGCTAGCATCGGTAAATAACCATGCTTGCTTGCATTTGTGAGTTTAGTTTTGTAGGAAAAATACTGCAGATGCCGGGTTAAATCGAAGTTAGACACAAGATGCTGGAGTAACTCAGCGGGTCAGGCCGCATCTGTAGAGAACATGGATAGGTGGTGTTTCACAGAGTGCTGGAGTAACTCAGCGGGTCAGGCAGCATCTGTGGAGAACATGGATAGGTGGCGTTTCACAGAGTGCTGGAGTAACTCAGTGGGTCAGGCAGCATCTGTGGAGAGAAGGAATGGGTGACGTTTAAATCTGAAGAAGTCTGCCTCGACCCGAAACGTCACCCATTCCTTCTCTCCAGAGATGCTGCCTGACCCGCTGAGTTACTCCAGCATTTTGTGTCTACCTTTGAGTTTAGTTAGGTTGAGTTGAGTTTATTGTCACGTGTACGAGGTAGGCCTCTGGGTGGAAAACGCGACTTCCCGCCGACCCTGTCTCACATCAGCGCCTATACCCCAGCCCTGGGCCACACAGGGGGTTGTAGACTAAACACTCACCTGTCATCTGTGCGCGCTGGAGCTGCCGGAGATGCCTGACTGTCATTTCAAGGATGTCCGCTTTTTCCAGCTTAGAATGCCGCGAACTCTGCGTGAGCGATGAAAGAGAGTCAGGAGTCAGGGGCTATCACACACACCGCGAATGGCCCCCTCTCCCCGCGCCACACACAGTCAGAGAACGATACAGCGTGCAAACAGGCCCTTCGGCCCAACTTGTCCACACCGGCCAACATGTCCCAACGTCTTATACAACGGCAACATGACCTCCCAACTTGTGTACTCACATCTTTCTTCAGCGCGTCCAGGATCAGAGTCTTCAGTTGGCCCAGACTTTCGTTGATCCTCGCCCGGCGCCTCTTCTCCATGACGGGTTTGGATGACTGTGGAGAGGGGCATCTCCCATTGAGCAGACGTTTCATATCGAGTATACATCCCATATTCATATTCCACCGAGTATACATCCCATATTTATATTCCACCGAGCATATATCCCATAGTTGTACTTGATTGAGTATATATTTCACATTGGGTTGATATTTCATATAATATATCTCATAGTTATACTTCATTGAGTATATATCTCCGGTATACTTCATTGAGTATATATCTCGGTTATATTTCATTGAGTAAATATCTCGGTTATATTTCATTGAGTATATATCTCCTGTATATTTCATTGAGTATATATCTCCTGTATATTTCATTGAGTATATATCTCCTGTATATTTCATTGAGTATATATCTCGGTTATATTTCATTGAGTATATATCTCCTGTATATTTCATTGAGTATATATCTCGGTTATATTTCATTGAGTTAGAGCGGCTGCAGCGTCTGACTGATGATACCCACCCCACCCCGCACACGGCATTTACCTTGCGGCTTTCCGAAGCGGTCTTCGGTTTATCCGGCGTGGCGCTGACGTTGGCCGGGGTGGCGGGCACGGGTGAAGCGGTCGCCTTCTCCATGATATCCGCTGGCATTTTCCCGAGCGGGCGGCGAGCAGGTTGTGGGAATGCAGCGGTGAGATCTCCAGCCTGGGCTGGATGGGACGGGACGGGGCGAGGGGAGGGGAGGGGAGGGGAGGGGAGGGGAGGAGAGGAGAGGAGAGGAGAGGGGTGGAGAGGAGAGGGGAGAGGAGAGGAGTGGAGAGGAGAGGGGAGGAGAGCAGAGGAGAGGAGAGGAGAGGAGAGGGGTGGAGAGGAGAGGAGAGGAGAGGGGTGGAGAGGAGAGGGGAGGAGAGCAGAGGAGAGGAGAGGAGAGGAGAGGGGTGGACGCGGTGTGTTGGCGGCTGGTGCCGGCGCTCTGCGGCCCGGCTGTCAGTGGTGTGGGCAGGCGGCGTGTAGGGGAAGTGTGGGCAGGGAGGGAGGGCAGGCTTGCAACTGCGTGTAGGGGAGGTGTGGGAGGGAGGGAGGGAGGGAGGGCAGGCTTGCGGCTCTGGCCGTGCGCTGTGTTGTGGAGCCGCTATTTATAGCGGAGTCCGCACGCGAGCGGCTCGTGTGAAACTCGCCAAAGTTTCGTTCCCACACTAACTTGTGACCAATGACGGCGCGGCTCCCCACCCCACCCCACCCCCTCCCCCCACGGCCCGCCGCCCATCGGCCCGCCCACCCCCGCCTCCCCCTCCCCCCGGCCCGCCGCCCATCGGCCCGCCCACCCCACCCCAACCCGCGCCCAACGGCCCGCCCACCCCCGCCGCGCCGCACTCCCATTGGGACCCGGGACAACCCTCGATCAAAGCCGGTGTGTAACCGAGCCGAGCAGAGAGAGGCTGCACCGAGCCGTGCCGTGCCGAGTTGTGCAGAGCGGCGCCGTGGAGAGCGGACCGATGCATCCTGCCGCAGCCCGGGAACAACACTAACCCCCCACATACACATACACCCCACACACACACACACAGATACACACACACACACACAGATACACAGATACACACACACAGACACACACACACACACACAGATACACACACACAGATACACACACACACACAGACACACACACACACACACACCCCACATACCCACACACACAGACACACACACACACACAGATACACACACACAGATACACAGATACACACACACAGACACACACACAGATACACACACACCCCACATACCCACACACACAGATACACACACACACACACAGATACACACACACCCCCACACACACACAGATACACACACACCCCACATACACACCCACACACACACACACACACACACACACAGATACACACACACACACTCACACACAGACACAGATACACACACACAGATACACCCACCCACCCACACACACTCTCACACACACACCCACACACACTTTCTCACACTCTCTAACACCCACACACACCCCACAGATACTCACACACACACACAGATACACACACACACATACACACACACACGCTCGCTGGAAATATTCAGTCTCTCCGCCGCCCGCGGTCAGTGCGAAAGGAGGAGAAGGGGGGGGGGAGCATATGAGCGGGAGGGGGGGAATGTGCGGAGCAGGCGAGGGGTGGGAAGGGAGGCAGGGAGGGAATGGAGAGGGGAAGGGGGGAGTGGGAGAGAGGGGAGGGGAGGAAAGATTGATTCCTGGGATGGCAGGACTTTCATATGAAGAAAGACTGGATAGACTCGGCTTGTACTCGCTGGAATTTAGAAGATTGAGGGGGGATCTTATAGAAACTTACAAAATTCTTAAGGGGTTGGACAGTCTAGATTCAGGAAGATTGTTCCCGATGTTGGGGAAGTCCAGAACAAGGGGTCACAGTTTAAGGATAAGGGGGAAGTCTTTTAGGACCGAGATGAGAAAGGTTTTTTTCACACAGAGAGTGGTGAATCTGTGGAATTCTCTGCCACAGAAGGTAGTTGAGGCCAGTTCATTGGCTATATTTAAGAGGGAGTTAGATGTGGCCCTTGTGGCTAAAGGGATCAGGGGGTATGGAGAGAAGGCAGGTACGGGAAACTGAGTTGGATGATCAGCCATGATTATATTGAATGGCGGTGCTTGCTCGAAGGGCCGAATGGCCTACTCCTGCACCTAACTTCTATGTTTCTACGATTCTATGAAAGAAGCGCGGAGCTGCAGTAGCAGGGAGGGGGGGGTGGGTGGGGGGTGGGGGGAGGAGGGGGGGGTGGGTGGGGGGTGGGTGGGGGGAGGGGTGAGGCCAGGCTGCCTCCCGCGGCTCGTGTTGCGGGGCGGGTGCGTGGCGCGTGTGTTGCGGGGCGGGGCGGGTGCGGGGCGCGTGTGTTGCGGGGCGGGGCGGGTGGGGGGCGCGTGTGTTGCGGGGCGGGGCGGGTGCGGGGCGCGTGTGTTGCCGGTGGGGGGCGCGTGTGTTGCGGGGCGGGTGGGGGGCGGGTGTGTTGCGGGGGCGGGGGGCGCGTGTGTTGCGGGTGCGGGGCGGGGGGCGCGTGCGTTGCGGGGCGCGTGTGTTGCGGGGCGGGGGGCGCGTGTGTTGCGGGGCGGGGGGCGCGTGTGTTGCGGGTGGGGGGCGCGTGTGTTGCGGGTGGGGGGCGCGTGTGTTGCGGGTGCGGGGCGCGTGTGTTGCGGGGCGGGGGGCGCGTGTGTTGCGGGTGGGGGCGCGTGTGTTGCGGGGCGGGGGGCGCGTGTGTTGCGGGTGGGGGGCGCGTGTGTTGCGGGGCGGGGGGCGCGTGTGTTGCGGGGCGGGGGGCGCGTGTGTTGCGGGGCGGGGGGCGCGTGTGTTGCGGGGCGGGGGGCGCGTGTGTTGCGGGTGCGGGGCGCGTGTGTTGCGGGTGGGGGGCGCGTGTGTTGCGGGTGGGGGGCGCGTGTGTTGCGGGGCGGGGGGCGCGTGTGTTGCGGGTGGGGGGCGCGTGTGTTGCGGGGCGGGGGGCGCGTGTGTTGCGGGTGGGGGGCGCGTGTGTTGCGGGTGGGGGGCGCGTGTGTTGCGGGGCGGGGGGCGCGTGTGTTGCGGGGCGGGGGGCGTGTGTGTTGCGGGTGGGGGGCGCGTGAGTTGCGGGTGGGGGGCGCGTGTGTTGCGGGGCGGGGGGCGCGTGTGTTGCGGGGCGGGGGGCGCGTGTGTTGCGGGTGGGGGGCGCGTGAGTTGCGGGTGGGGGGCGCGTGTGTTGCGGGGCGGGGGGCGCGTGTGTTGCCGGGCGGGGGGCGCGTGTGTTGCGGGTGGGGGGCGCGTGTGTTGCGGGGCGCGTGTGTTGCCGGGCGGGGGGCGCGTGTGTTGCCGGGCGGGGGGCGCGTGTGTTGCGGGTGGGGGGCGCGTGTGTTGCGGGCGGGGGGCGCGTGTGTTGCGGGTGGGGGGCGCGTATGTTGCGGGGCGGGTGTGTTGCGGGGCGCGTGTGTTGCCGGGCGGGGGGCGCGTGTGTTGCGGGTGGGGGGCGCGTATGTTGCGGGGCGGGGGGCGGGTGTGTTGCGGGGCGCGTGTGTTGCGGGTGCGGGGCTGGGTGCGGGCACGCAGTGGGGCTGCCAGTAGTCATCGCTGCCAGTAGTTGCATGCAGTGTGTCGCTGTCACACGGGGTGCGTTAGTGGAGCGGCGGCCGCTGACTGCGTTGTGATGCATCTCGGTTTATTATGATCAATCTGCACTATTGTTTATTTTTGCATTTGCTAAACACCCAGAGATGCGCCAAACCTTGGCTGCAAGTTGCCGCAGGTTGCGGGCGGTGTTGGACTTTGACCCCGGGCAGGGGGGGGGGGGGGGGGGAGAGTTTTTGGGGCGGGGGCGAATTTGGGGGTTGGGGTGGAGGTGGGTGTTTGGGGGTTGGGGGCTGTTTTGGGGGTGGGGGCGGATTTGGGGGTTATAGACAATAGACAATAGGTGCAGGAGGAGGCCATTCGGGCCTTCGAGCCAGCACCACCATTCAATGTGATCATGGCTGATCATTCTCAATCAGTACCCCGTTGCTGCCTTCTCCCCATACCCCCTGACTCCGCTATCCTTAAGAGCTCTATCTAGCTCTCTCTTGAAAGCATTCAGAGACTTGACCTCCACTGCCTTCTGAGGCAGAGAATTCCACACATTTACAACTCTCTGACTGAAAATGTTTTTTTCTCATCTCTGTTCTAATTGGCCTACCCCTTATTCTTAAACTGTGGCCCCTTGTTCTGGACTCCCCCAACATTGGGAACATGTTTCCTGCCTCTAACGTGTCCAACCCCATAATAATCTTATATGTTTCGATAAGACCCCTCTCATTCTTCTAAATTCCAGTGTATACAAGCCTAGTCGCTCCAGTCTTTCAACATACGACAGTCCCGCCATTCCGGGAATTAACCTAGTAAACCTACGCTGCACGCCCTCAATAGCATTAATATCCTTCCTCAAATTTGGATATCAAAACTGCACACAGTACTCCAGGTGCGGTCTCACTAGGGACCTGTACAACTGTAGAAGGACCTCTTTGCTCCTATACTCAACTCCTCTTGTTATGAAGGCCAACATTCCATTGGCTTTCTTCACTGCCTGCTGTACCTGCATGCTTCCTTTCAGTGACTGATGCACTAGGACACCCAGATCTCGTTGTATGTCCCCTTTTCCTAACTTGACACCATTCAGATAATAATCTGCCTTCCTATTCTTACCACCAAAGTGGATAACCTCACACTTATCCACATTAAACTGCATCTGCCATGCATCCTCCCACTCACACAACCTGTCCAAGTCACCCTGCATCCTCATAGCATCTTCCCCACCAGCATCTTCCCCACCACTGATGTCAGACTAACTGGTCTATAATTTCCCGTTTTCTCTCCCTCCTTTCTTAAAAAGTGGGATAACATTAGCTACCCTCCAATCCACAGGAACTGATCCTGAATCTATAGATCATTGGAAAATGATCACCAATGCACCCACAATTTCTAGAGCCACCTCCTTAAGTACTCTGGGATGCAGACCATCAGGCCCTGGGGATTTATCAGCCTTCAGTCCCATCAGTCTACCCAACACCATTTGCTGCCTAATGTGAATCTCCTTCAGTTCCTCCGTCACCCTAGGATCTCTGGCCACTAGAACATCTGGGAGATTGTTTGTATCTTCCTTGGTGAATACAGATCCAAAGTACCTGTTCAACTCGTCTGCCATTTCCTTGTTCCCCATAAATAAATACCCCTGCTTCTGACTTCAAGGGACCCACATTTGCCTTGACTATTTTTTTCCTCTTCACATACCTAAAAAAGCTTTTACTATCCTCCTTTATATTATTGGCTAGTTTACCCTCGTACCTCATCTTTTCTCCCCGTATTGCCTTTTTAGTTATCTTCTGTTGCTCTTTAAAAGATTCCCAATCCTCTGACTTCCCACTCTTCTTTGCTATGTTATACTTCTCTTTTATTTTTATGCTGCCCTTGACTTCCCTTGTCAGCCACGGGTGCCTCTTACTCCCCTTAGAATCTTTCCTCCTCTTTGGGATAAATTGATCCTGCAACCTCTGCATTATTCCCAGGAACACCTGCCATTGCTATTCCACCGTCTTCCCTGCTAGGGCCTCCTTCCATTCAAATCTGGCCAGCTTCTGCCTCATGCCTCTGTAATCCCCTTTGCTATACTGTAATACTGACACTTCTGATTTTCCCTTCTCCCTCTCAATTTGTAGAGTAAAACTTATCATATTGTGACCACTGCATCCTAATGGATCATTTACCTCGAGTCCCCTTATCAGATCAGGTTCATTGCATAACACTACATCCAAAATTGCCTTCTCCCTGGTAGGCTCCAATACAAGCTGGGGTGTTGGGGAGTGGGTGTGTAGGGGAGGTTGGGGTGGTGCTTTTAGGACAGGGGCGGATTTGGAGGGCGGGTCTGTGGGGGCTGGGTGTGTGGGGGTTGGATGTGTGGGGGGTGGGGGGGGGGGTGGGTGTGTGGGGGGGGGTTGGGTGTGTGGGGGTTGGTTGTGTGGGGGTTGGTTGTGTGGGGGGTGGGGTTTGGGTGTGTGGGGGTTGGTTGTGTGGGGTTTAGGTGTGTGGGGGGTGGGTGTGTGGGGGGTGTGGGTGTGTTTGGGGTGGGGGTGGGTGTGTGGGGGAGGTTGGGGGTGGTGTGTAATGGGTGGTGAGGTTTTGGGGAGGGGGTGGTGTTTGGGGCAGGGGCTCAGGTTCACCTCCAGGCCCGGGCAGCGGACAACATTTGCCGGGTTGTGCAGCGACGCGGTGCTGATTGTGAAATGCTCACACTCGGACAATGCTTCTGTTGGAGAACGGCGCTGGCTGAAATCTAAATAACCCGTCCATCTCAAATTAAATCCATTCTACTGAGGTATTCGGTGTTAAAACAATCAAAATCACAGCAATTTTAACGAATATATCATTTTGAATAAAAGCCAATGTAAAATACTAATGGGAACGCCCAACTGTACACACAGCAGATACGATTAATAATATTTCTTGCACATTAGACGGCTCCTACTGATGTAGAAGCAAGACTTGTAGATGTTGGTTTACAAAGACACAAAATGCTGCAGTAACTCAGCGGGTCAGGCAGCATCTGTGGGGAGCATAGATACTGACCTGAAACGTCACCTGTCCATGTTCTCCAGAGATGCTGCCTGACCCGCTGAGTTACTCCAGCACTCTGTGAAACGTCACCTATCAATGTTCCCCACAGATGCTGCCTGACCCGCTGAGTTACTCCAGCACTCTGTGAAACGTCACCTATCCATGTTCTCCACAGATGCTGCCTGACCCGCTGAGTTACTCCAGCACTCTGTGATTTTTATCATCTCATCTGTTCACACAATAGACAATAGACAATAGGTGCAGGAGTAGGCCATTCAGCCCTTCGAGCCAGCACCGCCATTCAATGCGATCATGGCTGATCACTCTCAATCAGTACCCCGTTCCTGCCTTCTCCCCATACCCCCTCACTCCGCTATCGTTAAGAGCTCTATCCAGCTCTCTCTTGAAAGCATCCAACGAACTGGCCTCCACTGCCTTCTGAGGCAGAGAATTCCACACCTTCACCACTCTCTGACTGAAAAAGTTCTTCCTCATCTCCGTTCTAAATGGCCTACCCCTTATTCTTAAACTGTGGCCCCTTGTTCTGGACTCCCCCAACATTGGGAACATGTTTCCTGCCTCTAATGTGTCCAATACCCTAATTATCTTATATGTTTCAATAAGATCCCCCCTCATCCTTCTAAATTCCAGTGTATACAAGCCTACACAGAGGGTGGGTGGTGGGTTTATGGAACGACCTGCCCGAGGAGGTAGTTGAAGCTGGGACTATCCCATCGTTAAAGAAACAGACAGTTACATGGATAGGACAGATTTGGAGGGATATGGGCCAAGCGCGGGCAGGTGGGACTGGTGTAACCGGGACATGTTGGCCGGTGTGGGTAAGTTGGGCCGAAGGGCCCGTTTGCACGCTGTATCACTCTAAATGACCAAGTTCTGTTTCACAGCGGTGCTAGACGCTCTGATCAGTGGGCTTGGATGTACCATTGAACACGCTCGCAATCGGATCAGCTTTATGTTTAGTAACAAGCGGGCGTGAGCACTGAGCGGGTGGGGTTCATCGGCCGCTTGTTCTGCCCGTGTACAAAGCTTCTGTTCATGTACATAGTTCTGGCCGTGTACATTGTTTCTGTTCATGTACAGGGTGCTGGCCGTGTACATTGTTTCTGTTCATGTACAGAGTCCTGTCCGTGTACATTGTTTACGTTCATGTACATAGTTCTGGCCGTGTACAGAGTTTCTGTTCATGTACAGAGTGCTGGCCGTGTACATTGTTTCTGTTCATGTACAGAGTTCTGGCTGTGTACTGAGTTCTGGCTGTGTACAGGGTTCTGGCCGTGTACATTGTTTCTGTTCATGTACAGGGTTCTGGCCGTGTACATTGTTTCTGTTCATGTACACAGTTCTGGCTGTGTACAGAGTTTCTGTTCATGTACAGAGTTTTGGCCGTGTACAGAGTTTCTGTTCATGTTCTGTTCATGTACGGAGTTCTGGCCATGTACAGAGTTCTGGCCGTGTACAGAGTTTCTGTTCATGTACAGGGTTCTGGCCGTGTACATTGTTTCTGTTCATGTACAGAGTTCTGGCCATGTACAGAGTTCTGGTCGTGTACATTGTTTCTGTTCATGTACAGGGTTCTGGCTGGCATTCCCAGTTGCCTTGCCTCTGGTCATGAAGCCGTGTTGCCACCACCTCGCTGTTTTTTCTCACACTCGGGGCCCATGGACGGTCGGCAAAGCGCGCCCAGCGCCGACAAACAAACAAACAGACCGCGGGCACTTTACAAATCCACAGCGCATAGTTTCCGATACCTGTCGTGCACCTGGCCAGGGCTAATCTCACACTCCACGTCACTCACACACTCACAACACCGTGAGAAAAGTCAAGTCAGGATCATAAAGCCCCAGCGAGTTGTTTACACATCATCCGCTTCTAATCAGGTGCCTGGGCCAATGTGTGGCCAAGTCACACAGCGATAAGGCAGAGAGAGAGAGAGAGGGAGAGGGAGAGAGAGATGGAGAGAGAGAGAGAGAGAGAGAGAGAGAGAGAGGGAGAGAGGGAGGGGGTTGCTGATACACCGCAAGCCACACACACAAATCACAGCTGCAAGGAATGTGAATTATATAACCAGAACACTATCGACATGTGTTGTTTGTACAGGGGAGGACTGTTTTATTTGGAAACATCCAATGCTGGAATCCTGAGCTAAACACCAAGTGCTGGAGTAACTCAGCGGGTCAGGCAGCATCTGTGGAGAACGTGGATAGGTGATGTTTCTGGTCATGAGGGTCTCGACCCGAAACCCTTAGAAGTGTCTCGACCAGAAACGTCGCCCATTCCTGCCCTCCACAGATGCTGTCTGACCCACTGAGTTACTCCAGCACTCTGTGAAACGTCACCTATCCATGTTCTCCACAGGTGCTGCCTGACCCGTTGAGTTACTCCAGCTTTTCTGTGTCTATCTCTTCGGTTTAAACAAGCATCTGCGGTTCCTTCTTACACAATAAAACGCAACAAGGCGGCTTTGAAGGTAGTACGACTTGGGTGGGGGAGGAGTGGAGAGAGGGAATGGCAGGGTTACTTCAAGGTAGAGAAATCGCTATTCACACTCATAGAAACATAGAAACATAGAAAATAGGTGCAGGAGTAGGCCATTCGGCCCTTCAAGCCTGCACCGCCATTCAATATGATCATGGTTGATCATCCAGCTCAGTAACCTGTACCTGCCTTCTCTCCATACCTCCTGATCCCTTTAGCCACAAGGACCACATCTAACTCCCTCTTAAATATAGCCAATTAACTGGCCTCAACTACCTTCTGTGGCAGAGAATTCCACAGACTCACCACTCTCTATGTGAAGAAATGTTTTCTCATCTCGGTCCCTTCCCCCTTATCCTTAAGCTGTGACCCCTGGTTCTGGACTTCCCCAACATCTGGAACAATCTTCCCGCATCTAGCCTCTCCAACCCCTCAAGAATTTTATATGTTTCAATAAGATCCCCCCTCAGTCTTCTAAATTCCGGCGAGTATAAGCCTAGTCTATCCAGTCTTTCTTCATATGAAAGTCCTACCATCCCAGGGATCAATCTGGTGAACCTTCTCTGTACTCCCTCTAAGGCTAGAATGTCTTTCCTCAGATTAGGAGACCAAAACTGTACACAATACTCCAGGTGTGGTCTCACCAAGGCCCTGTACAACTGCAGCAGAACCTCCCTGCTCCTATACTCAAATCCTCTTGCTATGAATGCTAACATACCATTCGCTTTCTTCTCTGCCTGCTGCACCTGCACGCTTGCTTTGAATGACTGGTGCACCATGACACCCAGGTCACGTTGCATCTCCCCTTCTCCTAATCGTTCACCATTCAGGTAATACTCTGCTTTCCTGTTCTTGCCGCCAAAGTGGATAACCTCACATTTATCCACATTATATTGCATCTGCCCACTCTCCTAATCTATCCAAGTCACTCTGCAGCCTCCTAGCATCCTCCTCGCAGCTAACACTGCCACCCAGCTTCGTGTCATCCGCAAACTTAGAGATATCGCATTCAATTCCCTCATCCAAATCATTAATATATATTGTAAATAACTGGGATTCCAGCACTGAGCCTTGTGGTACCCCACTAGTCACTGCCTGCCATTCCGAAAAGGACCCGTTTATTCCTACTCTTTGCTTCCTGTCCGCCAACCAATTGTCTATCCACCTCAACACTGAACCCCCAATACCGTGTGCTTTAAGTTTGTACCCCAATCTCATGTGGAACCTTGTCGAAGGCCTTCTGAAAGTCCAGATATAACACATCGACTGGTTCTCCCTTATCCACTCTACTAGTTACATCATTCAATCGGGGAAATTAGTTGATAGCTCTCTTTAAATTGATATTGTGTTCATCTTTAAATGTAAGTCTTGCATTCGTGTACGGCGGGAACAGGTAAACAAAGGTAAGATGGTAAAAATAAGCAACAAATTAACTTCAGAAAATGAAGCATGTAGATATAGTGTAAGAATATTGTAAGCCTTTGTCCCGCCCCCCTAACATCAGTCTGAAGAAGGGTCTTGACCTGAAACGTCACCCATTCCTTCTCTCCTGAGATGCTGCCTGACCTGCTGAGTTACTCCAGCATTTTGTGAAATAAATACCTAAGCTTGTAGATGTGAACAAGCTTCACAAACAATCACCTCAGGGGTTATGCAGTGAATGTCATTCAAATACTCTGCCATCTTGGGATCATATTGGTCATGTTCAAATGTGATAGGTAAGTCTTGATTTGTTCAATATTATAATTGGTTTAAAGATACAGCGTGGTATCAGGCCCTTCAGCCCCTCGAGTCCGGGCCGACCATCGATCACCCGTTCACACTAGTTCCATGCTATCCCACTTTTTCTCATCCACTCCCTACACACTAGGGGGCAATTTACAGAGCGGCCGATTAACCATCAAACCAGCACGTCTTTGGGATGTGGGTGAAAACCGGAGCACCAGGAGGAAACCCACGCGGTCACAGGGAGAACGTGCAAACTCCACACTGACAGCCACCGAGACCAGGATCGTACCCGGGTCTCCGGCGCTGTGGGGCATTAATTGTAATGCTAGTACTTGGGCCCCCGCTGATGTGCCCAATATTACTCATTATTACTCAATATTACTCATTATTAATCCATTGTATTATTGATTATATATGTTGTGACCGTCATCCTTTATCTGTACACTGCGGACGGCTTGATTGCATTTAGACATAGACATAGACATAGAAAATAGGTGCAGGAGTAGGCCATTCGGCCCTTCGAACCTGCACCGCCATTCAATATGATCATGGCTGATCATCCAGCTCAGTAGCCTGTACCTGCCTTCTCTCCATACCCCCTGATCCCTTTAGCAAAAAGGGCCACATCTAACTCCCTCTTAAATATAGCCAATGAACTGGCCTCAACTACCTTCTGTGGCAGAGAATTCCACAGACTCACCACTGTCTGTGTGAAGAAATGTTTTCTCATCTCGGTCCTAAAAGACTTCCCCCTTATCCTTAAGCTGTGACCCCTGGTTCTGGACTCCCCCAACATCGGGAACAATCTTCCTGCATCTAGCCTCTCCAACCCCTTAAGAATTTTATATGTTTCGATAAGATCCCCCCTCAGTCTTCTAAATTCCAGCGAGTACAAGCTCAGTCTATCCAGTCTTTCCTCATATGTAAGTCCCGCCATCCCAGGGATCAATCTGGTGAACCTTCTCTGTACTCCCTCTAAGGCAAGAACGTCTTTCCTCAGGTTAGGAGACCAAAACTGCACACAATGCTCCAGGTGCGGTCTCACCAAGGCCCTATACAACTGCAGCAGAACCTCCCAGCTCCTAAACTCAAATCCTCTTGCTATGAATGCCAACATACCATTTGTTTTCTTCACTGCCTGCTGCACCTGCATGCTTGCTTTCAATGACTGGTGCACCATGACACCCAGGTCACGTTGCATCTCCCCTTCTCCCAATCGGTCACCATTCAGGTAATATTCTGCTTTCCTGTTCTTGCCGCCAAAGTGGATAACCTCACATTTATCCACATTATATTGCATCTGCCATGCATTTGCCCACTCACCTAATCTATCCAAGAAACTAAAATAGGTGCAGGAGGAGGCCAGTTGGCCCTTCGAGCCAGCACCGCCATTCATTGTGATCATGGCTGATCATCCACAATCAGTAACCCGTGCCTGCCGTATCCCCATGTCCCTTGATTCCACTAGTCCCTAGAGCTCTATCTAACTTACCTACCGTCTTTTCATTCACCGGATAGCAGGCAATGAAAGCTTTTCCCTGTACCTCGCTGCATGTGACATTAGTAAACTAAATCAACGTCTACATTGATTTCTCAGTGTGTTGCTGTAACCGGCCTGTTAAGGTGCAGAGTGAGAATGCCACTGTCCTGATGTCTCTCCATATGACAACTAAACACTCTTGTCTTCACTCTACACTACACTTGAAATCACGATAACGACATTTAAACGGCATTTGGACAGGTACGCGGCGTGTAGGAAGGAACTGCAGGTGCTGGTTTAAACCGATAGACACAAAATGCTGGAGTAACTCAGCGGGTCAGGCAGCATCTATGGAGAACATGGATAGATGACGTTTCACAGAGTGCTGGATTAACTCAGCGGGTCAGGCAGCATCTGTGGAGAACATGGATAGGTGACAATTCGGGTCAGGAACCTGCTGTATATTTATTGTGCGTACAACATCTAATACTTACTATTTGTGATGTGCTCCAGCCTTCTGTGATGAGACCTTCCTTTGATCGGCACCCTTCTGTTCAGGCAACAACTTAGAATTCATCTTCTGTTTTGAAGTGAAATTTCGGAGCAAAATACCAGTGTGTGTAGCTGCACCCGGGCTCAAAGCACAGGGTCAGCATGTGCCAGTGATCCAGCGATCCAGTGGTCCAGTTACACAGTGGTCCAGTGATCCAGTAACACGGTGACCCAGTTACCAAGTAATCCAGTGATCTGGTGATCCAGACCCGGTTAACCAGCGATCCAGTCATCCTGGGACCCAAATGCCCCAGTGAGCCAATGGCCCAGTTACACCGTGGTCCGGTGATCCAGTAACACAGTGACCTAGTTTCCCAGTGATGCAGTGATCCAGTCACCCAATGATCCAGTGATCCAGTCACCCAGTGATCCAGTAATGCAGTGATCCAATGACCCAGTGATCCAGTAACACGGTGACTCAGTTACCCAGTGATCCGGTGATCCAGTCGCTCTATAAACACGTTGTTATTATTTATTTTCTGGAGTCAATGCTTGACTGGTGTTTTATTGTCACATGTACCCATCCAGGTACAGTGAATTTCTTCTTTGTGTACAGTTCAGTAAAGATCTCATTGCACACTTGCACAGCTACACTGAAGTAGCAGAGTGTGAGAACAGCAGACACAGGTAGTAACCAGTCGCCATGTTTACACACTTGCACAGCCACACTGAAGTGGCGGTGTGTGAGAACAGTAGACACAGGTAGTAACCAGTCGCCTTGTTTCTGTGCTACCCTGTACACCTCACATTCAAAGTTGTTAAACATGTAGGGTCTTAACTTGGCCATAAGGGCCCGTTGTCCTGGTGGCAGCAGGAGTAATAGAGCTGTACAGAAACAGGCCCATCAGTCCACCTTGTCCATTCTGAACTCGTTGGCATACTGGGCTAGTCCCATTTGGCCCACAGCCTTCTAAACCCTGTCCATCCAAACACAGTATCTGTCCAAATGTTTCTTATCCACTTCTGTAGCTTCCTCTGGCAGCTCATTCCAGGCACGGACTACCCTCTGAGCGAAAAAGTTTCCCCTGAGGTCCCTCGACCCCCACCCCCCCCCCCCCTCACCGTAAGCCTGTGCCCTCTGGTTTTAGAACCCTCTACTTCTGGGTGGGGAGAAAGACTGTGAGTGTTCACTTTATCCGTGCCCCTCGTGATCTTGTACACCTCAACAAGGTCACCCCTCAGCCTCCTACACCCCACAGGAGGAGATCCCAGCCTGTGCAGCCTCTCCCCACACACAAGCCCACAACCCCAGGTAACAATTCACTGGGTGAATTTAAAAGAGAGTTAGATAGAGCTCTAGGGGCCAGTGGAATCAAGGGACACGGGGAGAAGGCAGGCACGGGTTACTGATTGTGGACGATCAGCCATGATCACAATGAATGGCGGTGCTGGCTCGAAGGGCCGAATGGCTGCACCTATTTTCCATGTTTCTACGATGCAAAAGTAAAGATACTAACCTCTCTACCCTTCACCTGTCGGCTCAGCTCCACGTTTTAAATTCTCCCTTATCCTCAGGTTAAATCCAAATCCCTTTCAAATCCACCACCACTAATCCCCCTGTTCTGAGAACCCACTTTTGACCTCTTTGTTCTGACAAATCGCCTTCCCACCTGGAGTCTCCTTGTCAACTTCAAAGGCTTTCACGTGGCCGCCCGGAGCTGACGTTTCCATCTCTCTCATGTTGCTGCCCCTGGACAGAGCAACGAGGGGTCCTGACCCAACCCCACGTGGGGGCCACTGTGACCACGCTGTACAGTCCCCCATCCCATCCAGGCCGCAGTGGTGAGCAAGGTCGCTCTCACCACCCTCTCTCACTACTCTTTACTGCAGGCATTCCCGTGTCTACACAATCCCAGTGTACACTGCCATGAATGCAAGATACATACCAAAAGCTGGAGTAACTCAGAGGGTCAGGCAGCATCTCTGGAGAACATGGATAGGTGACGTTTCACAGAGTGCTGGAGTAACTCAGCGGGTCAGGCAGCATCTGTGGAGAACATGGATAGGTGACGTTTCACAGAGTGCTGGAGTAACTCAGCGGGTCAGGCAGCATCTCCGGAGAACATGGATAGGTGACGTTTCACAGAGTGCTGGAGTAACTCAGAGGGTCAGGCAGCATCTCCGGAGAAGAGGAATGGGTGACGTTTCGGGTCAAGACCCTTCTTCAGACTTTTTTCAGACTTCAGACTGAAGAAGGGTCTCGACCCGAAACATCACCCATCCCTTCTTCGGATTGAGAGTCAGGGGAAAGGGAAATGAGAGATATAGACAGTGATATGGAGAGATATCGAACAAATGAAAGATAGGTAAAAAAGTAAGGATGATAAGTGAAGCAGGCCATTGTTAGCAGTGGGCTGGGTGAGAACGAGTTACAGTCCGAGTTACATGGTAGCAAATTCCACACTTTAGTTGCCCTCTGGGTAAATACTTTTCTCCATCTCAAGGCCGTTGTGAAGTCATGCTGTCAGATAAGATGTCGTTCTCAGAATACATCGTGGTGCTATTGTGTGCTGGCAGAGTTTCCTCTTACTCAATCCAAACTTAACCAGAGCAATATAATGATAAAGGTGGTGTAAAGTCCATAACTATCAATCAGCTGATCATATGCTACATTCCAAAGATAGACACAGAGTGCTGGAGTAACTCAGCGGGTCAGGCAGCATCTCTGGAGAGAGGGAATGGGTGACGTTTCACAGAGTGCAGGAGTAACTCAGCGGGTCAGGCAGCATCTCTGGAGAGAAGGAATGGGTGACGTTTCACAGAGTGCTGGAGTAACTCAGCGGGTCAGGCAGCCTCTCTGGAGAGAAGGAATGGGTGACGTTTCGGGTCCAGACCCTTCTTCAGACTGAGGGTCAGGGGAGGGATTGTTTACTTTCGTTTAGTTTAGAGATACAGCGCAGAAACAGACCCTTCGGCCCACCGGGTCCGCGCCGACCAGCGATCCCCGCACACTAACACTATCCTACACACACTTGGGACAATTTTACACTTATACCAAGTCAATTAACCTACAAACCTGCACGTCTTTGGAGTGTGGGATGAAACCGAAGATCTCGGAGGATACCCACGCAGGTCATGGGGAGAACGTACAAACTCCGTACAGACAGCACCCGTAGTCAGGATGGAACCCGGGTCACCGGCGCTGAATTCGCTGTAAGGCGGCAACTCTACCGTTGCGCCACCGTGCCGCCACCTTCCTTTTGCTGCAATAGAAATAGATGCAAACTCCTGTACCTTTTAAACTAAGTAGAAGGATGTACCTTTTTCAGGTCCACAGTAGATTTTGTTGGTAATTTTCAGTAAAGATGGTTCCCCACTCATGCAGATTGGGTCTGTCTCCAGAAAGGAAACAGGGTCTTTGTTCTGAGCAGCAATGAGGGACTACTCTGACGGAGAAAATTCAACATCTTACCACTTTGAGTATTTGTCCTGATACTTTAATCGATATTTCAATGATTATTTAATTTAAATTTATCAAACTTTTGTTTATTAACAGATTCAGGGATAGTTTCTTCCCGGCTGTTATCAGGCATCTGAACCATCCTACCACAACCAGAGAGCGGTGCTGAACTACTATCTACCTCATTGGTGACCCTCGGACTATCTTTAGTCGGACTTTAGAGGCTTTACCTTGCACTAAACGTTATTCCCTTATCATGCATGTATCTGTGCACTGTAAATGGCTCGATTGCAATCACGTATAGTTTTGGTCTCCTAATCTGAGGTAAGACATTCTTGCCATAGAGGGAGTACAGAGAATGTTCACCAGATTGATTCCTGGGATGGCAGGACTTTCATATGAAGAAAGACTGGATAGACACGGCTTGTACTCGCTGGAATTTAGAAGATTGAGGGGGGATCTTATAGAAACTTACAAAATTCTTAAGGGGTTGGACAGGCTAGATGCAGGAAGATTGTTCCCGATGTTGGGGAAGTCCAGAACAAGGGGGTCACAGTTTAAGGATAAGGGGGAAGTCTTTTAGGACCGAGATGAGAAAGTTTTTTTTCACACACAGAGTAGTGAATCTGTGGAATTATCTGCCACAGAAGGTAGTTGAGGCCAGTTCATTGGCTATATTTAAGAGGGAGTTAGATGTGGCCCTTGTGGCTAAAGGGATCAGGAGGTATGGAGAGAAGGCAGGTACGGGATACTGAGTTGGATGATCAGCCATGATCATATTGAATGGCGGTGCAGGCTCGAAGGGCCGAATGGCCTACTCCTGCACCTATTTTCTATGTTTCTGTGTTTCTATGTCACGTACCGTCTTTCCGCTGGCCGGATAGCAGCAACTTTAGCTCGGTACACGTGACAATGAACTAAAGTGGACTGAAACCGAACGAGTAATGTGGAGATCTCTTGTTGGCAACTTGCACATATGTACCTCACATGACTGAAGAATCAAAATGAAAGTTGCCGAGCCTTCCAGAGACTAGCAGGCTGCAAACTGGAGAGTGTGGTGCAACCTCGGAAGCAGTGAAGCTTTCGTTTTAAGTTTGCGTTGAATGGGGGGAGCGTTGGGTGGTGTGAGTGGGGGGAGGGGAGGCAGCATTCATGGGAACATGCTCCTACTCTGGGCTTAGCAAGGCTTACAGCCGACTGCAGCCACAACACTCCTACGCCAGCAAATGCCACACAGTGGTTCTTTTTTTCTTTCGGAAGACAGACAGGCAGGATTTAGGGACTCAGCAGCCTATTAAATCATCCAGTCTTCAGGGATTTTGGGAGATTACCCTGAAAGAACACACAAGGGGAAGCAGACTTTCCCACAGGCTCTTCAATTACTCCGTGTGTTCGGCGGAACCCATTCAAGCAGCAAAGGCAAGAGCCGGCTGGAAAGCAGGAGGAGAGGCTAACACGCAGAGTTTTAATAACCGAGTGACTTTAATTATCCTGGGAATGCAACTGTTGCCTCTAGCTGCATGCACATCGTTAGTTCATCATTAACCTCACAAAGGGATAAACCACACCGTTTACTGTTACTGTTACTGTGCAGGAAGGAACTGCAAGCATTCTTACATTCTGTAAGGAACTCTTACATTCTGCTTCTGACAAACTTTAACATGCGTCACTTGGAGTTTAAATGCTTTGTCACGTCGTCTAATCTGTGAGCAAACAGCCGTACTGGCTTCCAAATAAAGGAAGTATGTCGGAAAAAACACTGCAGATGCTGGTTAAAACCGAAGGTAGACACACAATGCTGGAGTAGTTCAGCGGGTCGGGCAGCATCTCGGGAGAGAAGGAATGGGTGACATGTCGGGTCGTCTCGACCCATTCCTTCCCTCCAGAGATGCTGCCTGACCCGCTGAGTTACTCCAGCGTTTTGCATCTACCTCCAAACAAAAGGACACTGGCAGCAACAACTATGTGATACAGCACAGAACGCCACAGCAGATCGATCCTTCTTCCCTGTGGCTATCAAACTTCACAACTCCTCCCCCTTCTGTCGTGGGCTAGACTGAGACTGAGACTGACTCCCCCCCACCCCCCCCCAATCTTTGCACACCCCCAATCCTCTCCACTAGTCATGTTTCATGTATCTTGTGTTTTATGACCAATCTCCCTCCTGGGATAAATAAAGTTCTATTGTATCGTGGCATATCATGTCGTATCATATCGTATCGTATCGTATCATGTCGTATTGTATCGCGTTGTACCGTATTGTATCGCGTCGTATCGTATCATGTCATATCATGGCATATCGTGTCATGTTGTATCGTGTCGTATCGTGTCGTATCGTATTGTATTGTATCGCGTTATATCGTATCTTGTCGTATCGTGTCGTATCGTGTCATGTCGTATCGTGTCGTATCGTATCGTGTCGTGTCATATTGTATCGTGTCGTGTCGTGTCATATCGTATCGTGTCGTGTCGTATCGTATCGTATTGTATTGTATCGTGTCATATCATGTCGTATCGTGTCGTATCATGTTGTATCGTGTCGTGTTGTATCGTATCGTATTATATCGCGTCGTATCATATCGTATCGTGTCGTACTGTATTGTATCGTGTCGTATTGTATCGTATCGTGTTGTATCGTATCGTATTGTATCGTGTTGTATCATGTCGTGTCGTATCGTATCGTATTATATCACGTCGTATATCTGCAAGAAGGGAACAAATGTGGGGAGTTACATAGAAACATCGAAAATAGGTGCAGGAGGAGGCCATTTGGCCCTTCGAGCCAGCACCGCCATTCATTGTGATCATGGCTGATCATCCACAATCAGTAACCCGTGCCTGCCTTCTCCCCATATCCCTTGATTCCACTAGCCCCCTAGAGCTCTATCTATCTCTCTCTTAAATTCATCCAGTGAATTGGCCTCCACTGCCCTCTATGGCAGAGAATTCCACAAATTCACAACTCTCTGGGTGAAAAAGTTTTTTCTCACCTCAGTTTTAAATGGCCTCCCCTTTATTCTTAAGAGTTGGGACCATCTTAGATGGGACATCCCAGTTGGCATGGGCGAGTTGGGCCGAGGGGCTGGTTTCCATGCTGGAGGACTCAAGACTCGATGATAGTGTTGTTTTGGGTGTTTACAGCATAGGGTAGATTTGCCCAACAGATCAGTACGTCTGTGGCAAGTGTGATGTCTCTTGTTACTTTGCAGATGCATATTTTGTGACCAGGCCACCCACAGAACAATGGCCGTGGGCCGGAGCTGATGACCGTGGCCTTGTTGCATGCGGAGGAAAGCCCACGCATCGTTGTGTGTGGAACTGCCTGTGGATGAGCTGAGCTCATTGACCAGAGAGGCTTCTGTGGCAGCAGTCTGCACTTCAAATGCTTCCATAAACATGATCAACTTAAAAAATACAGAGGGGATCTCTGTATTGCTTAGGTAATACAGTCACGGTGGTGCAGCGGTAGAGTTGCTGCCTTTCAGGCAATGCAGCGCCAGAGACCTGGGTTCCATCCCGACTACGGGCGCCGTCTGTACGGAGTTTGTACGTTCTCCCCGTGACCTGCGTGGGTTTTCTCCGGGACCTTTGATTTCCTCCCACACTTCAAAGACGTGCATGTTGGTAAATTGGCTCGGTATAAGTGTGAATTGTCCCTAGTGTGTGCAGGATAGTGTTAATGTGCGGAGATCTCTGGTCAGTTTGGACTCGATGGGCCGAAGGGCCTGTTTCCGTGCTGTATGTCTAAAACTAAAAAAACTAACAGCTAAAGTAAATAATCTCAAGAATCAAGAGTGTTTAATTGTCATACGGATATTACATGGACAGGACAGGTTTGGAGGGATATGGACCAAGCGTGGGCAGGTGGGACTAGTGTAGCTGGGGCATGTTGGCCGGTGTGGGCAAGTTGGGCTGAAGGGCCTGTTTCCACACTGTATCACTCTGTGACTCAATGACTATATGAACCGGCAACAGAATGAGATTCTGACTTGCTGCAGCTTCGTAAGCCTGTAAACACAATAACACAGAGATAATATAGAACAATCAAAAGTGCCATAAATTAATAGTTGCAATACTGGGTTCTCGGAATTACTTCGGCAAAGCATAAATCCTTTGTTCCACCAAAGACACAGTCTGTGGCAGATTACATCACTGAGGTTGGTGTTGTACAGGGTTCAGCCTGTTCAACACAAGGTTTACTAACTCCCAGTGTGAGGCTAAGGAAAAGGGTGGGTGGGTGGGTGGGTGAGTGAGTGGTGCAGGAGAGAATGTGACTTGTCATTCATGAAACACACACCCAGCAGATTATACAATGTTTGCGCTGGATGTTTCTCTGGATCGGGCTGGGCCCACCTATGAGCAGTGCTTTGATCACCCGCTGGGCCAATGACGCTCTCCAAAGAGGAACAGATTGCATCCAATTAGTTTTTAGTTTAGTTTAGAGATACAGCGCGGAAACAGGCCCTTCGGCCCCACCGAGTCCGCGTTGACCAGCGATTCCCGCACACTAACACTATCCTACACACACTAGAGCCGATTTACAATTTTTCCAAAGCCAATTAACCTACAAACCCGCACGTCTTTGGAGTGTGGGAGGAAACCGGAGCACCCGGAGATATGCCACGCAGGTCACGGGGAGAACCTGCAAACTCCGTACAGACAGCACCCGTAGTCAGGATGGAACCCGGGTCTCTGGCGCTGTGAGGCAGCAACTCTACCGCTGCGCCACCCTCAAAAACGTATGAGACTTGTGAAATGTTTTAAGAATAGAATCCTGTCTTCAAATAAATAAATTGGTCTTATCGTTTGCTCTGTTAAAAAATTGAACTTATCGTTTAAGATTGTGTTATACCACGGTTGTTTCCTGGTGATACCCTCTCTGTTTGCAGTTAGCAGGAATTCTCATGCTGATGCCTGACCTGTTTGTTGGAATCAAGATCATTGACGTGTCTAAAACCAATGAGGTTAAATGCAGCTGGTGTTGGATGCTGGTGATAATGTTCCTAAACACCAAGTTACTGAACACTTGTGGCAAGCAACAGAGCCTGCTATGGGCCAGGACGATGTCTGTGGAAAGGTCCCGACCCCAGACATCACCTGTCCATGTTCACCAGAGATGCTGCCTGACCAAAGTACCATTAACAAATTTGCAGATGATACAAAGCTGGGTGGCAGTGTGAGCTGTGAGGAAGATGCTATGAGGTTGCAGGGTGACTTGGACAGGTTGTGTGAGTGGGCGGATGCATGGCAGATGCAGTTTAATGTGGATAAGTGTGAGGTGTGAACTTTGGTGGTAAGAATAAGAAGGCAGATTATTATCTGAATGGTGTCAAGTTAGGAAAAGGGGACATACAACGCGATCTGGCAGTGAAGAAAGCCAATGGAATGTTGGCCTTCATAACAAGAGGAGTTGAGTGTAGGAGCAAAGAGGTCTTCTACAGTTGTACAGGGCCCTAGTGAGACCGCACCTGGAGTATTGTGTGCAGTTTTGGTCTCCAAATTTGAGGAAGGATATTCTTGCTATTGAGGGCGTGCAGCGTAGGTTTACTAGGTTAATTCCCGGAATGGTGGGACTGTCATATGTTGAAAGACTGGAGCGACTAGGCTTGTATACACTGGAATTTAGAAGGATGAGAGGGGATCTTATCGAAACATATGATTATTAAGGGGTTGGACACGTTAGAGGCAGGAAACATGTTCCCAATGTTGGGGGCGTCCAGAACCAGGGGCCACAGTTTAAGAATAAGGGGTAGGCCATTTAGAACGGAGATGAGGAAAAACCTTTTCAGTCAGAGAGTTGTGAATCTGTGGAATTCTCTGCCTCAGAAGGTGGTGGAGGCCAATTCTCTGAATGCATTCAAGAGAGAGCTAGATAGAGCTCTGAAGGATAGCGGAGTCAGGGGGTATGGGGAGAAGGCAGGAACGGGGTACTGATTGAGAATGATCAGCCACGATCACATTGAATGGCGGTGCTGGCTCGAAGGGCCGAATGGCCTCCTCCTGCACCTATTGTCTTTTGTCTATTGACTCGCTGAGTTACTCCAGCATTTTGTGTCTACCTTCGATTTAAACCTGTTTTTTTTTCCTACACCTCCTGAGAGCTTCATCTACCCCGCTATCTCCAGTGGTTGATGAAACTGACAATCTGTTCAATAAGATTCCAAGAGCAGGATGCTTTACGTCATGAAGTCGTTTTTTTGTTAAATTCCTTTTGAGCAAGGCTCGATGAAGTGCCCCTGAGATGAATATGTGCTGACTTTATAAAACACAGATTGGCAATTAGAAGGGCCCAGTCAACCTCGAACATCTTTTATCATTTGCTTAATGTCCATGTTACCGGGTCACTCTTGGAAGGGATTAGAAATAAAATCAAAACACTGCATATAGTGTTGTGGCTTAATCCTTCCCCTAGACTGCTGACAGAGGCAAAGTCCATGAGCAGAGGCAGCCTACCCACACAACCCTTGACATAGTCACTTCCTCAGTAATTAACAGCTACTACAGTTCCATGTGAGATGCAAGGGCTAAAAATATAATGACCCTTTTTTTCCTGTAGCTTTAGACAGGCCCTATTCATCGTGAGGAGCTGATGCAGTTTATTCAGAGGCAAGAGGGGGCAAGATGAAAGGAAGCAACGCTTTCACCGAGCTGCGTCTAGTGGGGGCACAATGATGGCCACAGATGTACGTGGCACCACACGTCTGCCATGTGTCTAGCGTGTGTCTGCCATGTGTCCACCTGTGTGTCTTCCTGTGTGTTTACCTGAGTGTCCACCTGTGTGTCTACCTGTGCGTTTACCTGTGTGTCTACCTGTGTGTTTACCTGTGTGTCTGCTGTGTGTCCACCTGTGTGTCTACCTGTGTGTTTATCTGTGTGTCTACCTATGTGTCTACCTGTGTGTCTACCTGTATGTCTACCTGTCTGTCTACCTGTATGTTTACCTGTGTGTCTTCCTGTGTGTTTACCTGAGTGTCCACCTGTGTGTCTACCTGTGTGTCTACCTGTGTGTTTACCTGTGTGTCTACCTGTGTGTCTATCTGTGTCTACCTGTGTGTCTGCTGTGTGTTTACCTGTATGTCTACCTGTGTGTTTACCTGTGTGTCTACCTGTGCATTTACCTGTGTGTCTGCTGTGTGTTTACCTGTATGTTTACCTGTGTGTTTACCTGTGTGTCTACCTGTGCATTTACCTGTGTGTCTGCTGTGTGTCTACCTGTGTGTCTGCCTGTGTGTCTACCTGTGTATCTACATGTGTGTCCACCTGTATGTCTGCAGTGTGTTTACCTGTGTGTCTACCTGTGTGTCTACCTGTATGTCTACCTGTGTTTCTACTTGTGTGTCTACCTGTGTGTCTGTTGTAGGCTGCCCAAGCAAAATCTGAGCTCCAATTTGCGTTGGGCCTCACTCTGACAATGGAGGAGGCCCAGGACAGAAAGGTCAGGTTGGGAATGGGAGGGTGAGTTGAAGTGCTGAGCCACCAGGAGATCAGGTAGGTTAAGGCGGACTGAGCAGAGGTGTTCAGCAAAACGATTGCTGAGCCTGCACTTGGTCTCACCAATATGCACAATCCTGGAGCAGCGGATGCAGTAGATGAGGTTGGAGGAGGTGCACGTGAACCCCTGCCTCACCTGAAAAGACTGTTGGGGTCATAGAAACATAGAAAATATGTGCAGGAGTAGGCCATTCGGCCCTTCGAGCCTGCACCGCCATTCAATATGATCATGGCTGATCATCCAGCTCAGTAGCCTGTACCTGCCTTCTCTCCATACCCCCTGATCCCTTTAGCAAAAAGGGCCACATCTAACTCCCTCTTAAATATAGCCAATGAACTGGCCTCAACTACCTTCTGTGGCAGAGAATTCCACAGACTCACCACTCTCTGTGTGAAGAAATGTTTTCTCATCTCGGTCCTAAAAGACTTCCCCCTTATCCTTAAGCTGTGACCCCTGGTTCTGGACTCCCCCAACATCGGGAACAATCTTCCCGCATCTAGCCTCTCCAACCCCTTAAGAATTTTATATGTTTCTATAAGATCCCCCCTCAGTCTTCTAAATTCCAGCGAGTACAACCCCAGTCTATCTGGTCTTTCCTCATATGTAAGTCCCACCATCCCAGGGATCAATCTGGTGAACCTTCTCTGTACTCCCTCTAAGGCAAGAACGTCTTTCCTCAGGTTAGGAGACCAAAACTGCGCACAATACTCCAGGTGCGGTCTCACCAAGGCCCTGTACAACTGCAGCAGAACCTCCCTGCTCCTAAACTCAAATCCTCTTGCTATGAATGCCAACATACCATTCGCTTTCTTCACTGCCTGCTGCACCTGCATGCTTGCTTTCAATGACTGGTGCACCATGACACCCAGGTCACGTTGCATCTCCCCTTCTCCCAATCGGTCACCATTCAGGTAATACTCTGCTTTCCTGGTAATACTCTGCTTTCCTTGGACAGAGTCGAGGGGGGAGGTAAAGGGACAGGTGTTGCATCGCCTGCGGTTGCAGGGGAAAGTGCCCGGGGAGGGGGTGGTTTGGGTGGGGAGGGACGAGTTGACCAGGGAGTTTCGGAGGGAATGGTCTCTACGGAAAGCAGAAAGGGGTGGAGATGGGAAGATGTGGCCAGTAGTGGGATCCCGTTGGAGGTGGCAAAAATATCGGAGGACTATATGCTGTGCGCGACGGCTGATGGGGTGGAAGGTGAGGACAAGGGGGACTCTGTCCTTGTTACGAATGGGAGGGGGAAGCAAGAGTGGAGCTGTGGGATATTGAGGAGACCCTAGTGAGAGCCTCATCTATAATGAGGAAAGATTGGGAATAGATGACATATGAGGAAAGATTGGGAATAGATGTCATGTGAGGAAAGATTGGAAAGACTGGGCTTGTATTCACAGGAGTTTAGAAGGATGAGATGGGATCTTAAAGAAACCGTACAAAATTATAAAAGGACTGGACAAGCTAGATGCAGGAAAAAATGTTCCCAATGTTGGGGGAGTCCAGAACCAGGGGCCACACGGTCTAAGAATAAAGGGGAGGCCATTTAAAACTGAGGTGAGAAAAAACTTTTTCACCCAGAAGAGTTGTGAATTTGTGGAATTCTCTGCCACAGAAGGCAGCGAAGGCCAATTCACTGGATGGATTTAAAAGAGAGTTAGATAGAGCTCTAGGGGCTAGTGGAATCAAGGGGTATGGGGAGAAGGCAGGCACGGGTTACTGATTGTGGATGATCAGCTATGATCACAATGAATGGTGGTGCTGGCCTCCTCCTGCACCTATTTTTTCGATGTAACAGTAGGATTCTTGCACTAAGCATTATTCCCTTTCCACATGTCTGTACACTGTGAATGGATCAATTGTAATCATGTTTTGTCATTCCGCTGACTGGTTAGAGCGCAACAAAAGCTTTTCACTGTACCTTGGTGCACGTGACAATATACTAAACTAAACTGAACTAAAGTAATGTGTAGGAAGGAACTGCAGACACAAACTGTTGGAGTAACTCAGAGAGACAGGTAGCATCTGTGGGGGAAATGGTAGGAAATGTACCTGCATGCTTCCTTTCAGTGACTGATGCACTAGGACACCCAGATCTCGTTGTACGTCCCCTTTTCCTAACTTGACACCATTCAGATAATAATCTGCCTTCTTATTCTTACCACCAAAGTGGATAACCTCACACTTATCCACATTAAATTGCATCTGCCATGCATCCGCCCACTCACACAACCTGTCCAAGTCACCCTGCAACCTC
Source organism: Rhinoraja longicauda (assembly GCF_053455715.1). Classification (NCBI taxonomy): domain Eukaryota; kingdom Metazoa; phylum Chordata; class Chondrichthyes; order Rajiformes; family Arhynchobatidae; genus Rhinoraja; species Rhinoraja longicauda. Next base: position 47,162,238 of record NC_135965.1, read on the forward strand.
ATAGCATCTTCCTCACAGTTCACACTACCACCCAGCTTTGTATCATCTGCAAATTTACCAATGGTACTTTTAATCCCTTCATCCAAGTCATTCATGTATATTGTAAATAGCTGCGGTCCCAGCACCGAGCCTTGCGGTACCCCACTAGTCACTGCCTGCCATTCTGAAAGGGGCCCATTTATCCCCACTCTTTGCTTTCTGTCTGTCAACCAATTTTCTATCCATGTCAGGCAGCATCTGTGGAGAACACGGATAGGTGACGTTTCAGAGTGCTGGAGTAACTCAGCGGGTCAGGCAGCATCTGTGGAGAACATGGATGGGTGTCGTTTCACAGAGTGCTGGAGTAACTCAGCGGGTCAGGCAGCATCTCTGGAGAACATGGACAGGTGACGTTTCACAGAGTGCTGGAGTAACTCAGCGGGTCAGGCAGCATCTGTGGAGAGAAGAAATGGGTGGCGTTCCGGGTAGAGCAGAAGGTGGTAAAGTGAATAATCTGCCTCTGCGTGTACAATTAACGTCGTGTACATTGAGCCACAGGGCATGGAAACAGGCCCTTCGGCCCAACTTGCTCATGCCGACCAAGATGCCCCACCTAAGTGAGTCGTACCTGCCTGCGTTTGGCCCATTATCCCTCGAAACATTTCCTGCACTGTAAATGTCTCGATTGTAATCATGTATTGTCTTTCCGCTGACTGGTTAGCACGCAACAAAAGCATTTCACTGTGTAGGAAGGAACTGCAGATGCTGGTTTAATTCGAAGATAGGCAGAGAAAGCTGGAGTAACTCAGCGGAACAGGCAGCATCTCTGGAGAGAGGGAATAGGTGACGTTTCGGGTCGGGTTTCAGTCTGAAGAAGAGTCTTGACCCGATACGTCACCCATTCCTTCCCTCCAGAGATGCTCCTTGTCCCGATGAGTAACTCCAGCATTTTGTGTTCTATCTAAAAGCTTCACACTGCACCTTGGTACACGTGACAATACGTAAACCTGACCTAAACTGAGCTGAACGGTAATGCCCACTGACTGTGAGCCATGCAAACAGCCATCTCCTCTCCAGCATTTAAAGCCACGTGCTTGAGATTGCAGCGGGTGGGACCTATTACTCAGCAGCCCTCAGTAAACAGCGCTCTGTCCTGACTCCAGACCAAGGAGGACCTTCCTCTGACGGCTGAGGAATGTGTAAGAGGCGTGAACGAGCGGCTGGGACTGTGGGAAAGCACTGCTCCACTGAACACACACACCAGCTGCCCGCTCCCTGCAGCCGACAGTGTGGTCACTGGAAGAAAAGCTCACACTGCACCCCTCCCTCCCCACTACACTGATACTGCACCCTCCCTCCCCACTACACTGTTACTGCACCCCTCCCTCCCCACTACACTGTTACTGCACCCCTCCCTCCCCACTACACTGTTACTGCACCCCTCCCTCCCCACTACACTGTTACTGCACCCCTCCCTCCCCACTACACTGTTACTGCACCCTCCCTCCCCACTACACTGTTACTGCACCCTCCCTCCCCACTACACTGTTACTGCACCCCTCCCTCCCCACGACACTGTTACTGCACCCCTCCCTCCCCACTACACTGATACTGCACCCTCCCTCCCCACGACACTGTTACTGCACCCTCCCCACTACACTGTTACTGCACCCCTCCCTCCCCACTACACTGTTACTGCACCCCTCCCTCCCCACTACACTGTTACTGCACCCCTCCCTCCCCAACACGACACTGTTACTGCACCCCTCCCTCCCCACTACACTGTTACTGCACCCCTCCTCAACACTACACTGTTACTGCACCCCTCCCTCCACAACACTACACTGTTACTGCACCCTCCCTCCCCACTACACTGTTACTGCACCCCTCCCTCCCCACTACACTGTTACTGCACCCCTCCCTCCCCACTACACTGTTACTGCACCCCTCCCTCCCCACTACACTGTTACTGCACCCCTCCCTCCACAACACTACACTGTTACTGCACCCCTCCCTCCCCACTACACTGTTACTGCACCCCTCCCTCCCCACTACACTGTTACTGCACCCCTCCCTCCACAACACTACACTGTTACTGCACCCCTCCCTCCCCAACACTACACTGTTACTGCACCCCTCCCTCCCCACTACACTGTTACTGCACCCCTCCCTCCCCACTACACTGTTACTGCACCCTCCCTCCGCACTACACTGTTACTGCACCCCTCCCTCCCCAACACTACACTGTTACTGCGGGCAGGGCCGAAGATGTCCTGGTTGGGTTGCTCCTGGGCTTGGCCAAGCTGGCCATCCGCGAGTCACGGCGCCAGGTGGAAGAGGGCTCTGCCCGAGCCGGCTGCCTGCCCCTTTTCCGGGGATACGTCCGTCCGTGCCCGAGTGGGGTTGGAGAGGGACCGCGCGCTGTCCACGGGCACCCTGGGGGATTTCCGGGACCGCTGGGCACCAGGAGGGGTGGAATGCATCCTCAGTAAGGATGGGCGAATAGTCATTTGAGAATTTGAGATCCCTCTGCTCTACAACACTCCCTGTCTACCTGGGAACTGTGTACCTGTGCTCCTAGACCCCTCTGCTCTACAACACTCCCTGTCTACCTGGGAACTGTGTACCTGCGCTCCGAGATCCCTCTGGTCTACAACACTCCCTGTCTACCTGGGAACTGTGTTCCTGCGCTCCTAGACCCCTCTGCTCTACAACACTCCCCATGTTGCTGCTATTTATTGTGAAGATCATGCCCTGGGTTGACTCCCCATAATGCACCACAATCCACATTAAACTACATTGGCCATTCCACGGCCCACTTGTCCAGCTGATCACAATCCAGCTGTAATTTTGCAAACCCTCACCATTACTCATTTTTACTTGTTCTGGGGATCAGGGTTAGTCTGAAACAAAGTCCGAGGTTGACCCGCTGCCGAACCATGAGGAGCATGGGTCGATGATGGGTCGATGATGGGTCGATGATGGGTCGATGATGGGTCGATGATGGGTCGATGATGGGTCGATGATGGGTCGATGATGGGTCGGTGATGGGTCGGTGATGGGTCGATGATGGGTCGATGATGGGTCGATGATGGGTCGATGATGGGTCGATGATGGGTCGATGATGGGTCGATGATGGGTCGATGATGGGTCGATGATGGGTCGATGATGGGTCGATGATGGGTCGATGATGGGTCGATGATGGGTCGATGATGGGTCGATGATGGGTCGATGATGGGTCGATGATGGGTCGATGATGGGTCGATGATGGGTCGATGATGGGTCGATGGGTCTCTACTGAAGTGAGTGCTTCAGTAGAAGGGACTTGAGAATGGAAGATAAGACAAATGATGAGAGGCCAACACAGAACATAGTAACAGAACGTGTCTGCTTATGACCAGCGGCACGGATAGAGAACACAGGCGGCCATGATAGAGGACAGAGGTGGCCATGATAGAGGACAGAGGTGGCCATGATAGAGGACAGAGGCGGCATGGATAGAGAACCTAGGCGGCATGGATAGAGGATACAGGCGGCATGGATAGAGGATACAGGCGGCACGGATAGAGGATACAGGCGGCACGGATAGAGGATACAGGCGGCACGGATAGAGGATACAGGCGGCACGGATAGAGGATACAGGCGGCACGGATAGAGGATACAGGCGGCACGGATAGAGGATACAGACGGCCATGATAGAGGAGAGAGGCGGCACGGATAGAGGATACAGGCGGCACGGATAGAGGATACAGACGGCCATGATAGAGGAGAGAGGCGGCACGGATAGAGGATACAGGCGGCACGGATAGAGGACACGGGCGGCCATGATAGAGGATACAGGCGGCATGGATAGAGGATACAGGCGGCCATGATAGAGGATACAGGCGGCATGGATAGAGGATACAGGCGGCCATGATAGAGGATACAGGCGGCACGGATAGAGGATACAGGCGGCACGATAGAGGATACAGGTGGCACGGATAGAGGATACAGGCGGCCATGATAGAGGATACAGGCGGCACGGATAGAGGATACAGGCGGCACGGATAGAGGACACGGGCGGCCATGATAGAGGATACAGGTGGCACGGATAGAGGATACAGGCGGCACGATAGAGGATACAGGTGGCACGAATAGAGGATAGAGGCGGCACGGTTAGAGGATACAGGCGGCACGGATAGAGGATACAGGCCTGACAGCTGTTCCCTGCACAAAGTTGTGTTCGCACTTCAAAGTGTCGGCGGCTTGGCTAAACACAGGCAGTCGGGTGGAGGCCACTTGCTTTATTTTTACAACTGCCCGGTCAGTCATTGGTGTGGACTTCATGCACAGACACCAACGTTTGTTGCCAGAACAGATGTTCAAGGACATTTTCAAAGCTTTATAAAGATCCAGGAACTTTACAAGTTTGCTTAATATGATCATTTTAATGCTTCCATATGAGGTTTGGCTGTGCAGACACGTAAAGGAACAGGATCTAATTGCAAGTAAACTCCAGTGCTTAAAGTGGTACAAGCTATTGCAAGTAAACTCCAGTGCTTAAACTCTTACAAGCTATTGCAATTAAAGACGTTGCAAAAATACTACATGTAGGCCAATACTTTTCAAATAATCCTCAGCAATGAGTGGGTTCGCCTATGATGAGTGTTTGTCAGCACTGGGCCTGTACTCGCTGGAGTTTAGAAGGTTGAGGGGGGACCTCATTGAAACGTGCAGAATCATGAAAGGCAAAGATAGAGTGGATGTGGAGAGGACGTTTCCACTGGCGGGAGAGTCTAGGACCAGAGGGCACAGCCTCAGAATTAAAGGGCCCTCTTTTAGAAAGGAGGTGAGGAGGAACCTTTAGTCAGAGGGTGGTGAATCTGTGGAACTCATTTACACAGAGGGCTGTGGAGGACAAGTCAGTGGATGTTTTTAAGGCAGAGATAGACAAGTTCTTGATTAGAACGGGTGTCAAGGGTTATGGGGAGAAGGCAGGAGAATGGGATTAGGAGGCAGAGATCAGCCGTGATTGAATGGCGGAGTAGACTCGATGGGCCGAATGGCCTCATTCTACTCCAACAACTTGTGAACTTGTGCACTTGAGAAGTTCATTTTAAAAGCTGTTAGAACTCAGTGGGTCAGGCAACACAAATGGACAGACAATATTTTGGGTTGGGACTTCTACTGCTCAATTATCATAGAACATAGAGAACCATTGAACAACAGCATGCCCTTCGGCCCACAATGTCTGTGTCGAACACCATGCCAAGACCAACTCTCCTCTGCCTGCACGTGATCCATATTCCTCCATTCCCTGCATATCCACGTGCCTATCCAAAAGCCTCTTAAACACCACTATGGTATCTGCCTCCACCACCACCCCTGGCAGCATGTTCCAGGCCCCCACCACCCTCTGTGTAACAAACCTGCCCCACACATCTCCATTAAACTTTGCCCCTCTCACCTTGAAGCTGTGCCCTCGAGCACCTGGCACTCCCACCCTGGGTAAAAGGTTCTGACTGTTCGCTGGAATTGCTGGTCTTGCTATCTACAGCGTTGGTTTATCTACGACGGGTCTTCATGCTGCTTGCACACAGTGGGTGTATGGGGGGGCTTATGAGCGATGTTTAGTGGAAAGTTATAAGCTTTGCACTCAGTGACGATAAATGGGCCTACATTGTCCTGAAACAACTCTGTCAGTCAGGTTACTTCCCCAGATAAAGGGCGGTCATGGTGGCTCAGCGGTAGAGTTGCTGCCTCACAGCGATTGCAGCGCCGGAGACTCGGGTTCCATCCCGACTACTTGTGCTGTCTGTACAGAGTTTGTACGTTCTCCCTGCGACCTGCGTGGGTTTTCTCCGAGATCTTCGGTTTCCTCCCACACTCCAAAGACGTGCAGGTTTGCAGATTAATTGGCTTGGTATAAATGTAAACATTGTCCCTAGTGGGTGTAGGATAGTGTTAGCGTACGGGGACCGCTGGGCGGCGCGGACCCGGTGGTCCGAAAGGGCCTGTTTCCGTGGCGTGTCTCTAAACACTAAACTAATCACCTCTTGCTGAAGGCTGGGCAGAAGCACCTCTTTGTGCTTTACACTTTCGGAAAGGAATTGTGGTTTTTGTAAAGAAGGTTTTGTTGAAACAAAGGCGGGCAGTCGTAGCAAGAGGGAAGAATCCAGGGTGATTAGTTTGAGGAGAGGGGAGCGCTGGTGGACAAAGGGGAGAGGGATCTGTGTGAGGCGTAATGTCACCTTGCATTTTCCACGTGGCATCAACACTCTGTGAGGACAAAGGGCCTGCGATACCACCAGCAATTAGAGAGAGGCAGAATATGAACAAATAACCCCAGCCCCCGCACACTCACCCCACACACCACCTCTGACCCCGGCTTCAACAACACTGATATAACGCTGCTCAAACAAGGTCCCTGGCCCTGCTCTCATCAGCCACTCGTGTGTGAAACATTCACAAAGGATCAACATTTACAACCATTAAACTGCACCAGCTCAGATGCTCCAACAAAACCTTTCAAATTATGCATTTTAAACGCACACTCCCTAATAATCCAAACTCCCGTCGACTGCACATTGCTCGGCTAAAGCAGTCTCCATCCCATTACACCCTGTACTCTGCAACGCTGCAGGCTCAACGACACAGTCCACACACGGCCGACTCTGCACCGAACACAGACACCAAACGCTGGAGTAACTCAGCGGGTCAGGCAGCATCTGTGGAGAACATGGATAGACAATAGACAATAAAGAATAGGTGCAGGAGTAGGCCATTTGGCCCTTCGAGCCAGCACCACCATTCAATGTGGTGACGTTTCACAGAGTGCTGGAGTAACTCAGCGGGTCAGGCAGCATCTGTGGAGAACATGGATAGGTGACGTTTCACAGAGTGCTGGAGTAACACAGCGGCTCAGGCAGCATCTGTCGAAAACATGGATAGGTGACGTTTCACAGAGCGCTGGAGTAACTCAGCGAGTCAGGCAGCATCTCTGGAGAACATGGATAGACAATAGACAATAGAGAATAGGTGCAGGAGTAGGCCATTTGGCCCTTCGAGCCAGCACCACCATTCAATGTGGTGACGTTTCACAGAGTGCTGGAGTAACTCAGCGGGTCAGGCAGCATCTGTGGAGAACATGGATAGGTGACGTTTCACAGAGTGCTGGAGTAACTCAGTGGGTCAGGCAGCATCTGCGGAGAGAAGGAATGGGTGACGTTCCGTACACTACAACACCGTAGTGCAGAGTCCTGGGTCGTGTGTGCAATGCTGATATCTGTGTGTAAGGGATGTAGTCTGGCCTGAAGATGTTCTTTTACACACGTGTTCCATCTTCAGTGCGATGCAGAAACGTAACAACAATGATTATTTTGATTTAGAGCTATAGAACCATAGAACCAAACAGCACAGAAACAGGCCCTTTGGTGCAACTTGTCCACTCCAACCATGGTGCCCCATCTACACTAGTCCCACCTTCACTAGACCCATATCCCTCTAGTTTAGGAGGTCCTACTGCAGTTGTACAGGGCCCTGATGAGACCACACCTGGAGTATTGTGTGCAACTTTGGTCTGCTAATTTGAGGAAGGACATTCTTGCTATTGAGGGAGTGCAGCGTAGGTTCACCAGGTTAATCCCCGGGATGGCGGGACTGACATATGATGAAAGAATGGGTCGACTGGGCTTGTATTCACTGGAATTTAGAAGGATGAGTGGGGATCTTATAGAAACATATAAAATTCTTAAAGGATTGGACAGGCTAGATGCAGGAAAAATGTTTCCAATGTTGGGGGAATCCAGAACCAGGGGCCACAGTCTAAGTTATGAATAAGGGGTAGGCCATTTAGGACTGAGATGAGGAAAAACTTTTTCACCCAGAGAGTTGTGAATCTATGGAATTCTCTGCCTCAGAAGGGAGTGGAGGCCAATTCACTGGATAATTTAGCTCTGAGGGCTAAAGGAATCAAGGGATTTGGGGAGAAAGCAGGAACGGGGTATTGATTTTAGATGATCATCCATAATCATATTGAATGGCGGTGCTGGCTCGAAGGTCTGAATGGCCTCCTCCTGCACCTATTGTTCTATGTTTCTATGCATTCTATGTTTCTAAACCTTTCCTATGCATGTACCTGTCCAAATATCTTTTAAACGTTGTGATAATAGCTGTCTCAACTACCTCCTCTGGCAGCTCATTCCACACGCCCACCATCCTCTGTATGGAAAAGTTGCCCCTCAGGTTCTGATTAAATCTTTCCCCCCTCACTTTAAACCTCTGCCCTCCAGCCCAAATGCTCACCATGTGTGTCGGCAAATAGAGATGGCATGTGCTTTCAGATTTCAAATTAATTTGTAACATTTCTCATTGATTTTTCTCTGCAGGTCCTTCTATGTAACTGTTTCTAGCAGCTGCCTTATTGGTTTCTGCTCTGTGATAAGGCACTGCAGGAGCTGGCTCTGGGAGTTACACCTCCAGCCAGCTAGCTGCTCTGTGCCCTGGATACAGGACCTACACAGTGGATGGCAGGACTCTGGGGAGTGCTGTAGAGCAGAGGGATCTAGGAGTGCAGGTACACAGTTGTGGAGCAGAGGGATCTAGGAGCGCAGGTACACAGTTGCGGAGCAGAGGGATCTAGGAGTGCAGGTACACAGTTGTGGAGCAGAGGGATCTAGGAGTGCAGGTACACAGTTGTGGAGCAGAGGGATCTAGGAGTACAGGTACACAGTTGTGGAGCAGAGGGATCTAGGAGTGTAGGTACACAGTTGTGGAGCAGAGGGATCTAGGAGCGCAGGTACACAGTTATAGAGCAGAGGGATCTAGGAGTACAGGTACACAGTTGTAGAGCAGAGGGATCTAGGAGCGCAGGTACACAGTTATAGAGCAGAGGGATCTAGGAGTGTAGGTACACAGTTGTGGAGCAGAGGGATCTAGGAGCGCAGGTACACAGTTATAGAGCAGAGGGATCTAGGAGTACAGGTACACAGTTGTAGAGCAGAGGGATCTAGGAGTACAGGTACACAGTTGTAGAGTAGAGGGATCTAGGAGCGCAGGTACACAGTTATAGAGCAGAGGGATCTAGGAGCGCAGGTACACAGTTATAGAGCAGAGGGATCTAGGAGTGCAGGTACACAGTTCTCTGAAAGTGGCATCACAGGTAGACAGGGAGTGTTGTAGAGTAGAAGGATCTAGGAGTGTAGGTACACAGTTGTAGAGTAGAAGGATCTAGGAGCGCAGGTACACAGTTGAAGAGAAGAGGGATCTAGGAGTGCAGGTACACAGTTCTCTGAAAGTGGCGTCACAGGTAGACAGGGAGTGTTGTAGAGCAGAGGGGTCTAGGAGCGCAGGTATATAGTTCTTTGAAGGTGGTTTAGTTTAGTTTAGTTTAGTTTAGAGATACAGCGCGGAAACAGGTCCTTCAGCCCACCGTGTCCACACCGACCAGCGATCCCCGCACACTAACACTATCCTACACACACTAGGGACAATTTACAATTTTACCAAACCAATTAAGCTACAAACCTGCACGTCTTTGGAGGGTGGGAGGAAACTGGAGCACCCGGAGAAAACCCACGCAGGTCACGGGGAGAACGTACAAACTCCGTACAGACAGCACCTGTAGTCAGGATGGAACCCGGGTCTCCAGCGCTGTGAGGCAGCAACTCTACCGCTGCGCCACTGGTCCCACCTGCCCACACCGACCAACGTGCCCCATCTACGCTGGTCCCACCTGCCCACACCGACCAACGTGCTCCATCTACACTGCCTAGTCTGAGGTGACAGAGTCTATCCAGGGTAGACAGTGTAGGACCAGGGGGAGGTACGTCCGACAGACCGCGTGGTGACCCAGCACGAGGCACTGGGAACACAAGGGGAACGGTCAAATATTAGGGTGCAATTACTGGAGGCACAGAAAATCAACCACAATAAACTACCTTTATGCAGATAATAATGCATGCGTGTTCTAAGCCAAGCCCTCAATTCACCACTTCTGGTTACAGATCCATAAAGCACAGAAACTCATCCATGCTGACCAACATGCCCCATTTACGCTGGTCCCACCTGCCCACACCGACCAACATGCCCCATCTACACTGGTCCCACCTGCCTACACCGACCAACATGTCCCATCTACAATGGTCCCACCTGCCCACACCGACCAACATGCCCCATCTACGCTGGTCCCACCTGCCCACACCGAACAACATGCCCCATCTACACTGGTCTCACCTGCCTGCGTTTGACCCATATCCCTCTGAACCTGTCCTATCCATGTACCTGTCCTAATGATATTTTAATGATAAAGCTTGGAACCAGGCCATTCAGCCCAACTCCTGCATGCTATCCAAGATGCCCATCTGTGCTAGTCCCACCCAACAGCTCGTTCCATGTACCCACCAACCTCTGTGTGAAAAGCTTACCCCTCAGGTGCCTATTAAATCTTTCCCCCCTCACCTTAACCCCATGTCGTCTGGTTCTTGATTCCCCTACTCTGGGTAGAAGACTGTGCATTACCCTTGTGATTTTATACACCGATATATAAAGTCCCAGCCTGCCCAACCTCTCCCTATAGCTCAGGCCCCTCGAGTCCCAGCCTGCCCCAACCTCTCCCTGTAGCTCAGGCCCTCGAGTCTTGGCAACATCCTCGTAAATCTTCTCTGCACTCTTTTCAGCTTAATGACATCCTTCAGACAGCAGGGTGTCCAGTCCAAAATTGAGCCCAATACTGTAAGTGCGGGCTCCTCAACCTTGTGAATCCACAATACATTTGGTGGTCTGAAGAAGGGTCTCGACCAGAAACGTCACCCATTCCTTCTCTCCAGGGATGCTGCCCGACCCGCTGAGTTACTCCAGCATTTTGCGTCTATCTTTGGTGATCTGATGAAGTCGGATTTACAGAGTGAGTAAGGGAATTTATATTGAGGCTGTGCTCATGAACTTAATCCATCAGTATTGCCAGTGGCAACAGAACAGTTAGACGTGTGTAGGCCAAGTTGACAGTACTCTGTGCGAAAGTACCAGATTTTTTTTAAAATACTGGAAAGCCCACAAACATATCAACACTTGGTTATTTTATAGCAGCTTTTTATAAGGTGGTGCAGCGGTAGAGTTGCTGCCTCACAGCGCCAGAGACCCGGGTTCCACCCTGACTACAGGTGCTGTACTGTACGGAGTTTGTACGTTCTCCCCGTGACCTGCGTGGGTTTTCTCCGAGATCTTCGGTTTCCTCCCACACTCCAAAGACGTGCAGGTTTGTAAGTTAATTGGCTTGGTAAATGTAAGTTGTCCCTAGTGTGTGTCGGGTAGTGTTAGTGTGCGGGGATCGCTGGTCGGCGCGGACCCGGTGGGCAGAAGGGCCTATTTCCACGCTGTATCTCTAAACTAAACTAAACATCAGAGATGTCCTCATTCTTCAGGAAACGGGGCTTCCCCTCTTCCATTATAGACGAGGCTCTCACTAGGGCCTCTTCTACATCCCGCAGCTCCCCTCTTGCTCCCCCTCCCCCCATTCGTAACAAGGACAGAATCCCCCTCGTTCTCACCTTCCACCCCAACGGTCCAACAAATCATCCGCCAACATTTCCGTCACCTCCAACGGGACCCCACCACTGGCCATATCTTCCCATCCCCTCCCCTTTCTGCGTTCCGCAGAGACCGTTCCCTCCGTAACTCCCTGGTCCACTCGTCCCTTCCTACCCAAACCACCCCATCCCCGGGCACTTTCCGCTGCAACCGCAGGAGATGCAACACCTGTCCCTTTACCTCCCCCCTCAACTCCATCCAAGGACCTAAACAGTCTTTCCTGGTAAGACAGAGGTTCACCTGCACCTCCTCCAACCTCATCTATTGTATCCGCTGCTCTAGATGTCAACTTCTTTACATCGGCGAAACCAAACGCAGGTTCGGCGATCGTTTCGCTCGACACCTTCGCTCAGTCCGCCTTAACCAACCTGATCTCCCGGTGGCTGAGCACTTCAACTCCCCCTCCCACTCCCAGTCTGACCTTTCTGTCATGGGCCTCCTCCAGTGCCACAGTGAGGCCCACCGGAAATTGGAGGAACAGCACCTCATATTTCGCTTGGGCAGCTTGCAGCCCAGCGGTATGAACATCGACTTCTCCAACTTTAGATAGTTCCTCTGTCCCTCTCTTCCCCTCCCCCTTCCCAGTTCTCCCTCTACCTTCCTGTCTCCACCTATATCCTTCCTTTGTCCCGCCCCCCTGACGTCAGTCTGAAGAAGGGTCTCGACCCGAAAAGTCACCCATTCCTTCTCTCCTGAGATGCTGCCTGACCTGCTGAGTTACTCCAGCATTTGATGAAATAAAAAAACTAAAATTAATATTATAAATAACTTTAATCAAAAGGGAGTCGAGGTGCAGGTAGTTTTTTCAAGGTCACTTGTTTATTTTGGTAACAGGGAGGTGAATGATAAAGGGTTGATGACAAGCTCGCACCTCACCTGTAGACGTGAAGTTGAATCATCAACTCTCCAGTATGCCAACAACTGGAGTGGCTAAACATTGGAGATAAGGGTGTCTGAGCTGCAGCAAGGGCATGACTGATCACCCTCCACTAGCAGCACCTGTAATTAAGTTATTTTACAATGGAAAGATGATTATCAGTGTGGGAATTGGAGGAAATTGGTATCATTTCAACCACTAAATCACTCGAACCACTCATACACTCTGAAGGACCCAGATAAGCACTATAAAAGAAATTGGTTTATAACAGGAAAGCAGGTAAGGCAGATACTGCTGGGCATATACTTTGATCCTTTATATGTTTTCGAATGTGATAATATAGTTTTTACAATGGCGGTTAACAGAATGGTATCAGTGTCAGACGGGCTGAATTTTCACACAGAGATGTACGCAGAGAAGCAATGCTTCAACTGGACATTCCTGGCATTTAGTTTCGTTTATTATTGCCATGTGTAAATGTTCTCCACCCAAAACATCACCCATTCCTTCTCTACATAGATGCTGCCTGACCTGCTGAGTTACTCCAGCACTCTGTGAAACGTCACCTGTCCATGTTCTCCACAGATGCTGCCTGACCCGCTGAGTTACTCCAGCACCCTATGAAATGTCACCTATCCATGTTCTCCAGAGATGCTGCCTGACCCGCTGAGTTACTCCAGCACTCTGTGAAATGTCACCTATCCATGTTCTCCACAGATGCTGCCTGACCCGCTGAGTTACTCCAGCACTCTATGAAACATCAACTATCCATGTTCTCCACAGATGCTGCCTGACCCGCTGAGTTACTCCAGCACTCTGTGTCTCTGCTCTTCATCTAGATCTGGCTACGGTTAATCTTTGTGTGAGGAATCTCCAAGTAGCAGCGGTGGGAAGGGCTGATTACGATTTATTTGATCTTTCCTGTGTTATTTGCCCCTTTCTCTTGCCTTGAGACGAAAGCTCAGTTTATTGGCCACAGTCATTTGGCACCAACGGTGCTACAAGTATAAAAAAGGGTCTCAACCCAAAACGTCACCCATTCCTACTCTCCATAGAAGGTGCCTGTCCCGCTGAGTTACTCCAGCATGTTGCGTCTATCTTCGGTATAAACCAGCATCTGCAGTTCCTTGCTACACACTCCCTGTTCCCCATGGACCAGTCACCTGTGGAAGCTTCACCAACAGGCCCATTCCCTCCACGGTTAAGTATTCATAGCCTGATGTTTCTGGGGATCAGTGTCCATCCACAACGTGTGTGGCTTCACCTATCACATGCGCTTAAATTCACTGGAACTTCGAAGGATGAGAGGGGATCTTATAGAAACGTATAACATTCTTAAGGGATTGGACGGGCTAGATGCAGAAAAAATGTTCCTGATGTTGGGGGAGTCCAGAACCAGGGGTCACAGTTTAAGAATAAGGGGAGGCCATTTAGGACTGAGATGAGGAAAAACTTTTTAACCCAGAGAGTTGTGAATCTGTGGAATTCTCTGCCACAGAAGGCAGTGGAGGCCGATTCACTGGGTGTTTTCAAGAGGGAGTTAGAATTAGCTCTTGGGGCTAAAGGAATCGAGGGATATGGGGAGAGGGCAGGCATGGGGTACTGATTGTGAATGATCAGCCATGATCATATTGAATGTGGTGCTGGCTTGAAGGGCCCCATGGCCTCCTCCTGCACCTATTGTCTATGTTTCTATAACATATAACATATATAACATATAACAACTACAGCATGGAAACAGCCCTGTCCGGCCCTACCAGTCCACGCCGACCATTCTCCCTGACCTAGTCTCATCTACCTGCTCTCAGACCATAACCCTCTAATCCCCTCCTATCCATATACCTATCCAATTTACTCTTAAATAATAAAATCGAGCCAGCCTCCACCACTTCCACCGGAAGCCCATTCCATACAGCCACCACCCTCTGAGTAAAGAAGTTCCCCCTCATGTTACCCCTAAACCTTTGTCCCTCAATTCTGAAGCTATGTCCCCTTGTTGGAATCTTCCCCACTCTCAAAGGGAAAAGCCTACCCACGTCAACTCTGTCCGTCCCTCTCAAAATTTAAAAAACCTCTATCAAGTCCCCCCTCAACCTTCTACGCTCCAAAGAATAAAGACCCAACCTGTTCAACCTCTCTCTGTAGCCCAAGCGCTGAAACCCAGGCAACATTCTAGTAAATCTCCTCTGTACCCTCTCCATTTTGTCGACATCCTTCCTATAATTTGGCGACCAAATTTGGCGACCATGTTTCTATCATGCTGAACCTGCGTTTGGACCATGGTTGGGCTTGTTTGTGACCAGTTTACTCAGCTCGCACCGGGCAGCGAGCTGTGATAACTCCTGCTTGGTCAGAGTCCGGGCTTGTGAATCTCCCTCTGATCCAACAGGAAACCCAACTGGTCTGTTTCTATGGTGAGATGTGAAGTACTTAAAGAAACAGAATGGTGTCAGGAGCTATCTGCATCATGTGTACTGATGCATATTTCTACCTGCGATGCATGGCTGATTTCTCCAATTATCTCTTTGTTCACTTTAAGTTTTGTCAAAACGCCATTAGTGGACAGATCAAACCCAGCTGTTCCAGGCGAGGGCACTTGCACACAGATGTTCCAATTAGTAGTTTACCACTGACACACCACACTAATTGGAGATTATTCCAACATTTAAATTTGTGTCTTGACACAACCTGGGGCAGTAACCTCGGTAGCTCACTGCACTAATCCCCCAGAAGCTTCCAATCTCATCGCTTGCTTCAACAGTTTGAAAGAACACACAACTGTCTAATTAAATTGTTAAATGACTAATTAGATAATTACTTGTAAATGCAGTTCAGAACCTTTCCAAATCTGTCGAAAAAAATAATCACACACTTAAGTAGAACTATTGTTGCTCCAGGAAATACTGCCCAGCCTCATTTTAACCATTACCGAAAAGTATGTGAGTTCTTATACCAGTTGTACCTGGTGCCAGAAACTTAATGAATGGCCAGGCAGCACAGATAGCAGGTGAAATGCAAGTAACACTTTCACTCTGTGAGAGGAAACCGGAGCACCCAAAGAAAACCCACTCGGTCATGGGGAGAACGTGCAAACTCCGTACGGACAGCACCCGTAGTCAGGATCGAATCCGGGTCTCTGGCGCTGTGAGGCAGCAGCTCTACCCGCTGCAACATTGATTTACACTGCATTCCCCCTTTTGAAAAGAATGATTCACATTTTCACATTATTTCAAAACAACGTGTCAGTTGTTATATATCCACTATTTTTCCATTATTGTTATATTGGTGAGTTACTCCAACACTCTGTGAAACATCACCTATCCATGTTCTCCACAGATGCTGCCTGACCCGCTGAGTTACTCCAGCACTCTGTGAAACGTCACCTATCCATGTTCTCCACAGATGCTGCCTGACCCGCTGAGTTACTCCAGCACTCTGTGAAATGTCACCTATCCATGTTCTCCAGAACACCCATCACCCACCCCCATCACCCACCACCCACCACCCTCACCCATCACCCACCCCCCATCACCCACCGCCCATCACCCACCGCCCATCACCCATTACCCACCACATGGGACTTTTCCAATGTGCCAACTTGGTCAGCAGGGACAAGGTGGGCCAAAGGGCCTGTGGACAGCTCTATAACTCTAACCACAACTATTGTGGGTTGGCTAAACATGGTAAATTCTATAAAACAGACAGAATTGAAACTCCACTTTGAGTACAATTTAGAATCTGCAGCAAAGTGTCATAATTGGCTTCATTTAGACGTCCAACGTTGGAGCACTACATTTGCCTACATCCCCCAAGTACCTTAATTGGGTCTGAAGAAGGGTCTCGACACGAAACATCACCCATTCCTTCTCTCCAGAGATGCTGCCTGAGTTACTCCAGCACTCTGTGAAACGTCACCCATTCCTTCTCTCCAGAGATTTTTTTATTTTTAGATTTAGAGATACAGCGCGGAAACAGGCCCTTCGGCCCACCGGGTCCGCGCCGCCCAGCGATCCCCGCACATTAACACTATCCTACACCATAGGGACAATTTTTACATTTGCCCAGCCAATTAACCTACATACCTGTACGTCTTTGGAGTGTGGGAGGAAACCGAAGATCTCGGAGAAAACCCACGCAGGTCACGGGGAGAACGTACAAACTCCGTACAGACAGCCCCCGTAGTCAGGATCGAACCTGAGTCTCCGGCGCTGCATTCGCTGTAAGGCAGCAACTCTACCGCTGCGCCACCGATGCTGCCTGACCCACTGAGTTACTCCAGCACTCTGTGAAACGTCACCCATTCCTTCTCTCCAGAGATGCTGGCTGACCCGCTGAGTTACTCCAGCTTTTTGTGTCTATCTCTGATCATTTACCGCTGATGTTTGGCAGCGCCCTTGCGTTCTACACTTGTCAAGTCCACTCTCTCGTTGCACAAGTATTACTCCATGTAACCATTTGACAATGACCAGCCAGGCAGACTAACTATTAAGTTTCAGAATGCCACGAGAACTTCACTTGCAAAAGCAAAAGGTTAATTGCGAAGGATTCTTTTCCACTCCGGAGTTTGTGAATATGGAGTTCTTTATCCGGGGTACCTGTGGTCGCTCAGTCACAATGCCATTCAAAACAGAAATCAATAGACTTCTGGATATGAAAGCTGATTTTGTTTAGGTGAAGTCTTTTGAGAATTTACAATTTAGTTGTTTCCATGTAGGAGCATTGGCTAATTTTTCCAGAAAATCTCTCACACAGTTTCTTTTGGAGTGTAGGAGGCTGAGGGGAGACCTTGAACAAGATCATGAGGGGCATGGATAAAGTGGACGCTCACAGTCTTTATCTCAGGGTAGAGGATTCTAAACCTAGAGGGCACAGGCTTAAGGTGAGAGGGGAGAGATTTAAGAGGAAACTCGGGGCAACCGTCTCACGTCAAGGATATGGATTGGGGGCGTTTAGTGGGCGATGGGCAGGCAGGCAAATGGGACTAGCCTGGAATGCCAACTAATGGTTGACCATCCACAAACAGCTTCCCCTTTACAAGGGGCGGCACGGTGGCGCAGCGGTAGAGTTGCTGCCTCACAGCGCCGGAGGCCCGGGTTCCATCCTGACTACGGGCGCTGTCTGTACGGAGTTTGCACGTTCTCCCCGCGACCTGCGTGGGTTTTCACCGAGATCTTCGGTTTCCTCCCACACTCCAAAGGCGTACAGGTATGTAGGTGAATTGAGTTTGGTATAAATGTAAATTATCCCTTGTGTATGTAGGATAGTGTTAGTGTGCGGGAATCGCTGGTCGGCGCGGACTCGGTGGGCTGAAGGACCTGTTTCCACGCTGTATCTCTAAACTAAACTAAACCAAACATGATGTTCAGGACCTGGAATATAACAAACCTCATGGACTAAGCCAACCCTTGCAGAACTGTGCTCCACTGAACAAGTGATGAAGAGGCCTGAAGAAGGGTCTTGGCCCAGAACGTCAAGGATGGAACCCGGGCCTCCGGCGCTGTGAGGCAGCAACTCTACCGCTGCGCCACCGTGCCGCCCCTTGTAAAGGGGAAGCTGTTTGTGGATGGTCAACCATTAGTTGGCATTCCAGGCTAGTCCCATTTGCCTGCCTGCCCATCGCCCACTAAACGCCCCCAATCCATATCCTTGACGTGAGACGGTTGCCCCGAGTTTCCTCTTAAATCTCTCCCCTCTCACCTTAAGCCTGTGCCCTCTAGGTTTAGAATCCTCTACCCTGAGATAAAGACTGTGAGCGTTCACTTTTTCCATGCCCCTCATGATCTTGTTCAAGGTCTCCCCTCAGCCTCCTACTCTCCAAAAGAAACTGTGTGAGAGATTTTCTGGAAAAATTAGCCAATGCTCCTACATGGAAACAACTAAATTATAAATTCTCAAAAGACTTCACCTAAACAAAATCAGCTTTCATATCCAGAAGTCTATTGATTTCTGTTTTGAATGGCATTGTGACTGAGCTACCACAGGTACCCCGGATAAAGAACTCCATATTCACAAACTCCGGAGTGAAAAAGAATCCTTCGCAATTAACCTTTTGCTTTTGCAAGTGAAGTTTTCATGGCATTCTGAAACTGGGAGGAGTTGGCTGCGCCTAACGGCTGCGGCTCTCTGGCAGTCTGTTGTCTTTTTTTCTTTTTTTTTTGTTTGTGTCGGTGTTGGGATGGTTTTTGTTTCTGTTTTTGGCTGTGTATGTGTGGTGGGGGTGTGTGGTGGGGGTGTGGGGTGGGGGTGTGGGGTGGGGTGGGGGGAAACCTTTATTTTATTAGGTCTCTTCCCCGGGGCGCGGCTCGGCTGCGGGCCTTAACATTGCCGGCGCAGCTCGGCTGCGGGACGTTTCAGTGCCCGGTGCGGCTCGGCTGCGGGCCTTAACATTGCCGGCGCAGCTCGGCCGCGGGACGTTTCAGTGCCCGGTGCGGCTCGGCCGCTGGACTTAACATCGCCCGGTGCGGCCGCGGGACGTTTCAGTGCCCGGTGCGGCTCGGCCGCGGGACGTTTCAGTGCCCGGTGCGGCTCGGCCGCGGGACGTTTCAGTGCCCGGTGCGGCTTGGCCGCTGGACTTAACATCGCCCGGTGTGGCCGCGGGACGTTTCAGTGCCCGGTGTGGCCGCGGGACGTTTCAGTGCCCGGTGCGGCTCGGCCGCAGGACGTTTCAGTGCCCGGTGCGGCTTGGCCGCTGGACTTAACATCGCCCGGTGTGGCCGCGGGACGTTTCAGTGCCCGGTGCGGCTTGGCCGCTGGACTTAACATCGTCAGCGCTGTTCGGCCGCGGGACGTCTCAGTGCCCGGTGCGGCTCGGCCGTTGGACTTAACATCGCCCGGTGCGGCCGCGGGACGTTTCGGTGCCCGGGGCGGCTCGGCCGAGGGGCCTTCCATCCCCTTGCGGGGGCTGTGCGTGTCGGTTGCCTCGGTAGGGGTCGAGCTGCCTGTCCGTGGGTGCGGGGGGAAGAGAGGGGAAGTTTTGTTGCCTCCATCACAGTGAGGGGGTGTTTGGAGTCACTGTGATGGATGTTTGTGTTGGGGTCGGGTGTCCTGTGTTCTTTTCTTTTTTGCTGTATTTTGTGTGACTGCTGAAATTTCGCTCGGTGTTGTGCCGAGTGACAATAAAGTGTTGTTATGTTATGGTTATTCCTTCCCCTCCAAGGGTGCTGCCTGCCCTGCTGAATTACTCCAGCATTTTGTGCCAAGCACCATTACCTGGGACTAGAACTCAGGGGATAGAGATGCCTGAACATTGAGCTCAACATGAAGTGCTGCAGACAGTGTTGCGTGCAGCGTAGGTTTACTAGGTTAATTCCCGGAATGGCGGGACTGTCATATGTTGAAAGACTGGAGCGACTAGGCTTGTATACACTGGAATTTAGAAGGATGAGAGGGGATCTTATCGAAACGTATAAGATTATTAAGGGGTTGGACACGTTAGAGGCAGGAAACATGTTCCCAATGTTGGGGGAGCCCAGAACAAGGGGCCACCGTTTAAGAATAAGGGGTATGTAGGTTAATTGGCTGGGTAACGCTGGGCGGCACGGACTTGGTGGGCCGAAAAGGCCTGTTTCCGGCTGTATATATATGATATGATATGATATGATATATGGTAGGCCATTTAGAACAGAGATGAGGAAAAACTTTTTCAGTCAGAGAGTTGTGAATCTGTGGAATTCTCTGCCTCAGTAGGCAGTGGAGGCCAATTCTCTGAATACATTCAAGAGAGAGCTAGATAGAGCTCTTAAGGATAGCGGAGTCAGGGGGTATGGGGAGAAGGCAGGAACGGGGTACTGATTGACAATGATCAGCCATGATCACATTGAATGGCGGTGCTGGCTCGAAGGGCCGAATGGCCTCCTCCTGCACCTATTGTCTAATGTTCTAGGTGCGGGAGGGAGCTTTCACTGGGGCCGCTGACAAATTCCCCGCTGTTTATTTGGGGGGTTATTACAGAGGTGCTGGTGTGGCACTCCGTGCGCCCCAACAACACGGCACCCCTGACTGCAGCAACTGCAGAAGATTGAGGGGGGATCTTATAGAAACTTAAGGGGTTGGACAGGCTAGATGCAGGAAGATTGTTCCTGATGTTGGGGAAGTCCAGAACAATGGGTCACAGTTTAAGGATAAGGGGGAAGTCTTTTAGGACCGAGATGAGAACGTATTTTTTCACACAGAGAGTGGTGAATCTGTGGAATTCTCTGCCACAGAAGGTAGTTGAGGCCAGTTCATTGGCTATATTTAAGAGGGAGTTAGATGTGGCCATTGTGGCTAAAGGGATCAGGGGGTATGGAGAGAAGGCAGGAACGGGATACTGAGTTGGATGATCAGCCATGATCATATTGAATGGCGGTGCAGGCTCGAAGGGCCGAATGGCCTACGCCTACTCCTGCACCTACTTTCTATGACAATAGACAATAGGTGCAGGAGTAGGCCATTCAGCCCTTCGAGCCAGCACCGCCATTCAATGCGATCATGGCTGATCACTCTCAATCAGTACCCCGTTCCTGCCTTCTCCCCATACCCCCTCACTCCGCTATCCTTAAGAGCTCTATCCAGCTCTCTCTTGAAAGCATCCAACGAACTGGCCTCCACTGCCTTCTGAGGCAGAGAATTCCACACCTTCACCACTCTCTGACTGAAAAAGTTCTTCCTCATCTCCGTTCTAAATGGCCTACCCCTTATTCTTAAACTGTGGCCCCTTGTTCTGGACTCCCCCAACATTGGGAACATGTTTCCTGCCTCTAATGTGTCCAATCCCCTAATTATCTTATATGTTTCAATAAGATCCCCCCTCATCCTTCTAAATTCCAGTGTATACAAGCCTAATTGCTCCAGCCTTTCAACATACGACAGTCCCGCCATTCCGGGAATTAACCTAGTGAACCTACGTTGCACGCCCTCAATAGCAAGAATATCCTTCCTCAAATTTGGAGACCAAAACTGCACACAATACTCCAGGTGCGGTCTCACCAGGGCCCGGTACAACTGTAGAAGGACCTCTTTGCTCCTATACTCAACTCCTCTTGTTATGAAGGCCAACATTCCATTGGCTTTCTTCACTGCCTGCTGTACCTGCATGCTTCCTTTCAGTGACTGATGCACTAGGACACCCAGATCTCGTTGAACATCCCCTCTTCCTAACTTGACACCATTCAGATAATAATCTGCCTTTCTATTCTTACTTCCAAAGTGAATAACCTCACACTTATCTACATTAAACTGCATCTGCCATGTATCCGCCCACTCACACAACATGTCCAAGTCACCCTGCAGCCTTATTGCATCTTCCACACAATTCACACTACCCCCCAGTTCAGTATCATCTGCAAATTTGCTAATGGTACTTTTAATCCCTTCATCTAAGTCATTAATGTATATCGTAAATAGCTGGGGTCCCAGCACCGAACCTTGCGGTACCCCAATGGTTACTGCCTGCAATTCCGAAAGGGACCCATTTATCCCCACTCTTTGCTTTCTGTCTGTCAACCAATTTTCTATCCATGTCAGTACCCTACCCCCAATACCATGTGCTCTAATTTTGCCCACTAATCTCCTATGTGGGACCTTGTCGAAGGCTTTCTGAAAGTCGAGGTACACCACATCCACTGACTCTCCCCTGTCAATTTTCCTAGTTACATCCTCAAAAAATTCCAGTAGATTTGTCAAGCATGATTTCCCCTTCGTAAATCCATGCTGACTCGGAATGATCCTGTTACTGCTATCCAAATGCTCAGCAATTTCGTCTTTTATAATTGACTCCAGCATCTTCCCCACCACTGATGTCAGACTAACTGGTCTATAATTACCCGTTTTCTCTCTCCCTCCTTTCTTAAAAAGTGGGATAACATTTGCTATCCTCCAATCCACAGGAACTGATCCTGAATCTATAGAACATTGAAAAATGATCTCCAATGCTTCCACTATTTCTAGAGCCACCTCCTTAAGTACTCTGGGATGCAGACCATCAGGCCCTGGGGATTTATCAGCCTTCAGTCCCATCAGACTACCCAACACCATTTCCTGCCTAATGTGAATCTCCTTCAGTTCCTCCATCACCCTAGGATCTCTGGCCACTAGAACATCTGGGAGATTGTTTGTATCTTCCTTAGTGAATACAGATCCAAAGTACCTGTTCAACTCGTCTGCCTTTTCCTTGTTCCCCATAATAAATTCCCCTGCTTCTGACTTCAAGGGACCCACATTTGCCTTGATAATTTTTTTCCTCTTCACATACCTAAAAAAGCTTTTACTATCCTCCTTTATATTATTGGCTAGTTTACCCTCGTACCTCATCTTTTCTCCCCGTATTGCCTTTTTAGTTATCTTCTGTTGCTCTTTAAAAGATTCCCAATCCTCTGGCTTCCCACTCTTCTTTGCTATGATATACTTCCCTTTTATTTTTATGCTGTCCTTGACTGCCCTTGTCAGCCACGGGTGCCTCTTACTCCCCTTAGAATCTTTCCTCCTCTTTGGGATAAATTGATCTTGCAACCTCTGCATTATTCCCAGGAATACCTGCCATTGCTGTTCTACCGTCTTCCCTGCTAGGGCCTCCTTCCAGTCAATTTTGGCCAGCTCCCGCCTCATGCCTCTGTAATCCCCTTTGCTATACTGTAATACTGACACTTCCGATTTTCCCTTCTGCCTTTCCATTTGCAGAGTAAAACTTATCATGTTGTGATCACTGCCTCCTAATGGCTCTTTTACCTCTAGTCCCCTTATCAGATCAGGATCATTACACAACACTAAATCCAGATTTGCCTTCTCCCTGGTAGGCTCCAGTACAAGCTGTTCTAAGAATCCATCTCGAAGGCACTCTACAAACTCTCTTTCCTGGGGTCCATTTCCAACCTGATTTTCCCAGTCTACCTGCATGTTGAAATCTCCCATAACCACCGTAGCATTACATTACTATGTTTCTATGTTTCTATGTAACTCAGCGGCTCTGGCAGCATCTGTGGAGGGAACAGACAGAGGATGTATTTGGTCAGGATCCTTCTTCAGGCTGATGGAGTCAGAGCAGAAAAGAGGGATGTGGGTGGGACACACACTGGCAAGTGGTAGGTGGATACAGGTGAGGGGGGTGAGGTGCTGTAACCAGTTGCTGTTCTGTCCACCGTCCACCTGACCCCATGTCCACGGAGTGTTTGTCGACATTCTGAATCTTCTCAATCTTGTGGAGGGAATGGTGAACTCTGTCAGTGCCCACACTCACTGTGCAAGGCCCGGCCTTCCTGTGTGCAGAGGGCAGGCACAGAGTGCTGGAGTAACTCAGCAGGTCAGGCAGCATCTGTGGAGAACATGGATAGGTGACGTTTCACAGAGTGCTGGAGTAACTCAGCGGGTCAGGCAGCATCTGTGGAGAACATGGATAGGTAACGTTTCACAGAGTGCTGGAGTAACTCAGCGGGTCAGGCAGCATCTGTGGAGAACGTGGATAGGTGACATTTCACAGAGTGCTGGAGTAACTCAGCGGGTCAGGCAGCATCTGTGGAGAACATGGATAGGTGACGTTTCACAGAGTGCTGGAGTAACTCAGCGGGTCAGGCAGCATCTCTGGAGAACATGGATAGCTGACGTTTCGGGTGGGGACTTTGCTTCAATGATGCTGATAACATCTGATTCTTCTGGTCTTAACATAGCCAATGATCGCACAAGTCCACTGCTGCCGTGGTGGTAGAGCCCAAGGTTCAGTCCCACTCTCTCTATGATCTGCCTTTATGGACCATCCAGCAACATGTTGATGTGCAGGGAGGAACAGCAGATGCTGGTTTACACCGAAGATTGACACAAAAGGCTGGAGTAACTCAGCGGGACAGGCAGCATCACTGGCGAGAAGGAATGGGTGACGTTTTGGGTCGCGGCCCTTCTTCAGACTGAGAGCGAGAGGAGATGGAAACCAGAGATAAGGAAGGGTAAGGTGTGAAAATGAGAGATCAAAGAGGATGTTGATGCAGGAAAATGTCGAATGGATCTACAAGATATTGTTCATTGACTTCAATGTTCTCAGCAACACTTTTTGCCACAGGTCAAGTCAGTGAATATTATTGAGGCAGAGATAGGTAGATTGTTGATTAGTACGGGTGTCAGGGGTTATGGGGAGAAGGCAGGAGAATGGGGTTAGGAGGGTTAGGAGGGACGATGGGCCGAATGGCCTAAGATCACATGATCTTATGAACTGTGTGTGCTCAGCTGTCTGGAGACAACAGACTCATCATCATCTTTCCTGAGTCAGAATGAGCAACTTCCAGATACTTTTTTTTAAACCAAAAATAATTTGAATCAATTATTTACAAAAATGGTATTTACAATACAACGTGGATGATCAGTGAATGGCGGTGTGCTGGCTCGATGGGCCGAATGGCCTCCTCCTGCACCTATTGTCTATTGTCTAAAACAATACGAACAAACCCACCACCACAATGCAAGCATACCAAATACCGTTGCACCTCAGCTTACGGTGGGGTTCCGTACCCAGAAACCCATCGCAAACCGAAAATATCGTAAGTCGAAATGCATTGAATGCACGCGATCACGTGGCCGCAAGCGAGCGGCGGCTCAACACGGGTCGCTGCCGTTTGCACCATCGCAACGTCGAAATGTCGCAAGTCGAAGCATTGTCAGCCGGGGGGGCACCTGTATTCTCAAATTACTATTACCAAGGATGCATCCCCTCCCCCCTGTGGTGCCCAGCGGTCCCGGAGATCCCCCAGGGTGACCGTGGACAGCGCGCGGTCCCTCTCCGACACCACCCGGGCGCGGACGGACGTAACCCCGGAAAAGGGGCAGGCAGCCGGCTCGGGCAGAGCCCGGCGCCGTGACACGTGGATGGCCAGCTTGGCCAGGCCCAGGAGCAACCCAACCCAACCAGGACATCTTCAGCCCCACCCACCCTCTCCCCTACACACAGGGTGTCCAAAGAGGAGGATGGTGGGTGTGAAGTGCAGCCAGCAGGCAAGGCTTCCAAATACTGTGAGGTGCAGCGGTAGCGGTAGAGTTGTGAATCTGTGGAATTCTCTGCCTCAGAAGGCAGTGGAGGCCAATTCTCTGAATGTATTCAAGAGAGAGCTAGATAGAGCTCTTAAGGATAGCGGAGTCAGGGGGTATGGGGAGAAGGCAGGAACGGGGTACTGATTGAGAATGATCAGCCATGATCACATTGAATGGCGGTGCTGGCTCGAAGGGCCGAATGGCCTCCTCCTGCACCTTTTGTCTATTGTCTATAGTGGAAGCTATGGTGCTTCAGTAAGTGGGTCAAGCAGCTAACAAGTCAGTGTTGGTCCCATTCTCCACTCTCTTCTGATGTGTCCATTTTTTGTGGACAGGAGATTAGAGTGACCTGCATTTTTTGTATTTTCTGGGCGGTCACGGTGGCGCAGCGGTAGAGTTGCTGCCCCACAGCGCCGGAGACCCGGGTTCCATCCCGACTACGGGCGCCGTCTGTACGGAGTTTGTACGTTCTCCCCGTGACCTGCGTGGGTTTTCTCCGAGATCTTCGCTTTCCTCCCACACTCCAAAGACGTGCAGGTCTGTAGGTTAATTGGCTGGGTGTAAATGTAAAAATTGTCCCTAGTGGGTGTAGGATAGTGTTAATGTGCGGGGATCACTGGTCGGCGCGGACCCGGTGGGCCCAAAGGGCCTGTTTCCACGCTGTATCTCTAAACGAATCTGATGGAAATAACATTTATTTAAAATTTTCACCAAAGAAAAATGTCTGCATAAATAAGTTCAAATTTAGTATAACATGTAGTAAAAACCGTGGCATTTGTTAGAGTTGTGTTTATTGGCCACACAGCGCGGTGCAGTGACCAGTGGTGTGGGTGTTGGAAAGTAACTGCAGATGCTGGTACAAATGGAAGGCATCACATGTGGTTGTGGTGACCCTGGCTCTACACACACACACCTTTGGCAGAGTGCTGGAATTACAATCCCTACAATAATCCCACCCCCATCCGTAAAAAATCCAATTCAACACACTTGTTTTCTCAATGGAATTCTTATTGATGAAGACACCGTTCAACACTGGTTCTGGAGGTTATTGATGAAAAAAAGCAGAAATGTGTAAAATACTCAACAAGTAGTCCGAACTCCAATGGGTCTTGCACTTCAGTCTGTCACGGTACCGACCTGAAACGTCACCTATCCATGTTCTCCACAGATACTGCCTGACCCGCTGAGTTACTCCAGCACTCTGTGAAACGTCACCTATCCATGTTCCCCACAGATGCTGCCTGACCTGCTGAGTTACTCCAGCAGTTTGTGTCTGTCTTTGGTGTAAACAAGCAGCTGCAGTTCCTTCCTGCACATTTTGTGCATTGGAACCTGTTTAAGTTTCTTCTCTGCAGGTTTGCAGCAGCTGATAGCCATCTGCCTCGCTTGACAAATGGAGATGTCCTCTTGACCATTGTGGATACACCTTGTTAATGATTTTACGATCATTGAGATGGAAATGCTTGATATAAAACGGCAGGCATCTCCGCTCTGTTCTACATGTGTATGAAGTCGCTCTCATTGTGCCCCAGTTTAGCAGCATTTAGGAAAACAAAGACAGTCATTACAATTGGAAATGAGGTCAACTTTAAAGGGATTTATACCAGGCAGCTAATGAGCTGAGTGATGGCAGCAACTTCACAGAACTTCTGGCATTACTTTATATTACTTTGATAGGGAACACAGAAACATCTGCATAACGATGAGGACATTAGGAGCCACATTATCCCTTTGTCTCGATGCAAATAGCAAGTGGCCGTGATTTACGCACGTTATTGGTGTTAAGACTCAATAATGGAATGGAGTAACTTTTCAATTAGTGTGAATGGAATGCCTAAATGGTCTTTAATTTGCAGGATTGGGTTTCAAAGGGATTACAGAGTTCTCAAAGTGAAAAGAGCAAGAACCGACTGAAGGATTGAGTTTGTTAAAGGTTCACATTTAATGGGCAGTCTTGAAAATGACCGTAATATTATCCGAGCCTGTAGGCATAGTTTGGGCTGTTCCCCAGTCCTACATCAACACCTGATGTTATTGAAGAAAGTGTGCTTCTCCTAATTGGGTCATGATTGCTACATACATTGATCTGGTTTCCCATCAATTACTCTGCACACAAAAATTCTCAGTTATTTTGAAATAAAGTTGGAATTAACTGCCATCAATAACGCAGCAAAGTGTGGGGAATGTGTGGTGAGTTAGCAGTGAGAGTGAGTAAAACGTAACTGCCATGTACGTTGCCTTCACAGTGATTACACTTTATGCCACATCACACCCAGACCAATCCTGCACGCTGGGAACGATTTATACAAACCTACATAAATGTACGTCTTTGGAGTGTGGGAGGAAACCGGAGCACCCGGAGAAAACCCACGCCATCACAGTGAGAACGTACAAACTCCGTACAGACAGCACCCGTGGTCGGGATGGAACCCGGGCCTCTGGCTCTGTGAGGCAGCAACTCTACCGCTGCGCCACCGTGCTGGCCAATGTATTACTGTAATGTTGGCCAAATTAACATCAGTGGGGAGTTTCAGCAGCTGTACGACTTGATCCCAGATAGACACAGAGTGCTGGAGTAACTCAGCGGGTCAGGCAGCATCTGCGGAGAACATGGACAGGTGACGTTTCACAGAGTGCTGGAGTAACTCAGTGGGTCAGGCAGCATCTGTGGAGAACATGGACAGATGACGTTTCACAGAGTGCTGGAGTAACTCAGCGGGTCGGGCAGCGTCTGTGGACAGTGTCTGGGCAGATTACCACTTCAATAGATGTCTTTAAAATGAATACCACGGCTTTAGTTTAAATTTAACATAATTGGAAGGCATGTCCCATTGTTGAGTAACTTTGCTTTTAGGCTTAATCGTGTGTGGGACAGAATGATATTAGAATAGTACAAACCTCTGGCCAGTGCCTTACATACACTACAGGGCGGTTTCAGCCTCATTGCAGTTTCAAACAGTTCACATAATGCTGTGAAATCTGCAACATTCCCACAATAGGGATGTCAGTCACTAAACTGGAAAGAGTGTAGAGATTTTCAAGGACTGGAAGTCCTGAGCTACAGGGAGAGGTTGGGGCAGGCTCGGACTTTAACCCTTGGAGCGCAGGAGGATGAGGGGTGATCTTTACAGAGGTGTATAAGATCATGAAGGGAATGGATAGGGTTTGTCACCCAGTGTACAGGAATGACAAATTAGAGGGCAGATGTTTAAGGTAAGAGGGGAAAGATTTCATAGGAACCTAAGGGGCAGGTTTTTCACAGGTGAGTGGGTGAGGGGGGGGGGGGGGGGTGGTATGTGGAACAAGCTGCCAGATGAAGTCGTTGAGGCAGGTTCTATAGCACCAATTAAAATACACTTGGTCAGGTATATGTGCTGGAAGGAACTGCAGATGCTGGTTTAAACTGAAGATAGACACAGAATGCTGGAGTAACTCAGCGGGACAGGCAGCAGCTCTGGAGAGAAGGAATGGCTTAGCTGGGGCATCTCGGTCGGCATGGATGAGTTGGCAGCACCTGTGGTTTTAGAATCCTCTACCCCTTGGAAAAAGATTGTTCACTTTATCCATGCCCCGCATCATCTGGTACACCTCGACAAGGTCACCCTTTCCCAAAGGAAACGATCCAAGATATTCCCACTCCTCCCCCAACGCCTAGCAACGTTTCCTTTCAAATAACCTTCCACAGATGCTGCCTGACCCACTGAGTTACTCCAGCACTGTGTGAAACGTCACCTATCCATGTTCTCCACAGATGCTGCCTGACCCGCTGAGTTACTCCAGCACTCTGTGAAACGTCACCTATCCATGTTCTCCACAGATGCTGCCTGACCCGCTGAGTTACTCCAGCACTCTGTGAAACGTCACCTATCCATGTTCTCCACAGATGCTGCCTGACCCGCTGAGTTACTCCAGCACTCTGTGATCGGCTCCGTTTTTCACGTTCCAATCAAAATTCTTAAGACCACTTTCATGTGTTGAATTGTATCTGTTCATTTAGTTCATTTAAGAAAATAAATCGCACAAGGGAGGACAAAAGTGACATGTTTAATCACCTCCCTGAGCACCCATGCTCCTCCACTGATGACCTTCCAAATAGTCTGTGGTAAAACACTCAAATCATTTGCACTTTGACATTTTATTGGTGGCCATAAATAAAGTCCATTGAAGCACACCTGGTCAAAGTGTGACTGGTGGGGGGGGGGGGGGAGAGGGGACAGGGGCAGGTACTGGGGGAAGGGTGGGGGTGGGGGTGGGGGCGTGGATACAGAGAAACATAGAAAAATAGGGTGCAGGAAGAGGCCATTCGGCCCTTCGAGCCAGCAGCGCCATTCAATGTGATCATGGCTGATCATCCAAAATCAGTACCCCGTTCCTGCCTTCTCCCCATATCCCTGGATACCGTTGGCCCCTAAGAGCTAAATCTAACTCTCTCTTGAAACAGGTCCACGTTGACCACCCATTCACACTAGTTCCATGTTATCCCACTTTCTCACCCACTCCCGACACACTAGACGGCAGTTTACTGAAGCCGATTAACCTACAAACCCGCAAGTCTTTGGAATGAGGGAGGAAGCCTAAGCACCCGGTGGAAACCCACGTAGTCACCAGCAAGTCCATGCAAACTCCACACAGACAGCATCCGTAGTCAAAATGGAATGCAGGTCTCTGGCACTGTGCTTCCTTATTAATAATGGGTTTTTAAAAAATAACTTCCGAGGAAAGGAAGTGAACCGTGCTTTTTCTGTCGACTAAAAGGTGGCAGTATGTGCCTATTAATTACAAACTAAGGTGGACTTATCAACAATTTTATCATCAATATGCCCACCTCTTCTGCATAACCCTCAGTGCTGGAGGAACTCAGCAGGTCAGGCAGCATCTGTGGAGGGAATGAACAGGTGGCATCTTGGGTTGCAACCCTCCTTCAGTGCCTGCTTTGCTGTTTAGTAAAACAAAACGGACAATTTAAAATTGAAGAGGGTGAAAAATGGAATTCTGGCACTGGGAAAATCTACTCTTCAGCTATTTGTAGGTGTTGGCACACCGTGCCAGGGCCTACCGTTACCAAAGGCACTGACGTTTAGCCAGATTGGCACACCGTGCCAGGGCCTACCATTACCAAAGGCACTGACGTTTGGCCAGATTGGCACACTGTGCCAGGGCCTACCGTTACCAAAGGCACTGATGTTTAGCCAGATTGGCACACCGTGCCAGCGCCTACTGTTACCAAAGGCACTGACGTTTACAATAGACAATAGACAATAGGTGCAGGAGGAGGCCATTCGTCCCTTCAAGCCAGCACCGCCATTCAATGTGATCATGGCTGATCATTCTCAATCAGTACCCCGTTCCTGCCTTCTCCCCATACCCCCTGACTCCACTATCCTTAAGAGCTCTATCCAGCTCTCTCTTGAATGCATTCAGAGAATTGGCCTCCACTGCCTTCTGAGGCAGAGAATTTAGCCAGATTGGTACACCGTGCCAGCGCCTACCGTTACCAAGCGCACTGACGTTTAGCCAGATTGGCACATTGTGCCAGGGTCAACATTACTAAAGGCACCGACGTTTGGCCAGATTGGCACACCGTGCCAGGGTCAACATTACCAAAGGCACTGACGTTTGGCCAGATTGGCACACTGTGCCAGGGTCAACATTACCAAAGGCACCGACGTTTGGCCAGATTGGCACACCGTGCCAGGGTCAACATTACCAAAGGCACTGACGTTTGGCCAGATTGGCACACCGTGCCAGCGCCTACCATTACCAAACACACTGACCTTTAACCAGATTCTAAATGCGCAGATATTGCACACTGGGACTATTGCACAAACACACTTCCACAGTTCAGTAAACTTGCATTAAACGACTCGCCGCTTGCTTAAACTAGTGTTATCACTTTGATGGCATTTGAGTGCGTCTGCAGCTTAGTGTTATACATTAATTTGGGGCTGTCTTCAACAAAGTGTCCCTGGCTACTTATTGATGGCCGCTGCCACCCATTGTTTAAGGATCACAGATGGGTAAATTGCATCGGCCGCTGGACTGTTTGGTCTTTGCAGCCTTTGTTTGTGCATGTTGGAGGGGAGGGGGGGGGGGGGGGGGGTGTTTGTTCATGTTCGAGGGGGGGGGGGCATCCCGCCCCACAGACCTGGGCGTGCCTGCCTGCGATCACCCCCTTGTACCACGCACACCATCCTGTTTGAAGCAGAGACTGCACTGTGTGTGACACAGAGTGATTGATCCCCTCCCTCTCCAGAGAGTGCTGTAAGCTGGCTGGGCCGAGACTTTAACACCGTGTGGTACACACACACTTCCAG
The DNA here is from genome assembly GCF_053455715.1 of Rhinoraja longicauda. Lineage (NCBI taxonomy): Eukaryota > Metazoa > Chordata > Chondrichthyes > Rajiformes > Arhynchobatidae > Rhinoraja > Rhinoraja longicauda. The sequence goes on from NC_135965.1 coordinate 47,193,960, forward strand.
ACATTAAATCCTTGTTGCCAAGGCAACAGAGTCTGGACAATTGTGTAACAGTTGTGGGTACAGCAGAAATAAAAGTGTTAAAAAAATGAAAGCAGTTCAACTTCAAAGACATTGGCTGACTATTTTCATTACATAATAAACCTCAGCTGCTGCAGCAATGGGACAAATGAGCTTTATTACATCTTATTGTAGTCTTACCCTTTAATGCTGCAGGAATAACAAATACAGCAGAGAATCATTGACTTAGAGGGCAGCAGTGAATGGAATCGTGGGGCTGGGAAGTCCATTCACGTTTCAATTACTTTTAATTAATTCAACCTGTAACGAAGTGCCGGCAAAAGACACAGTTTGCAAACTTTACGCAGGATCTTTCAGATATTGCTCTTTGCCTTGAAGTGAAACACCCGTGCAGTCTCGGTGTTGCTGCAACACATTTAACCCTTGGCACGCGCTCTGGTCAAGTACACCTCACAAACCCGCGGATCCAACGAATCCCTCGCAGGTTGGGCAGCGGGTCGAGCTGCTGCCTCACGGCGCCAGGGACCCGGGTTCCATCCCGACCACGGGTGCTGTCTGTAAGGAGTTTGCCCGTTCTCCCCGTGACCTGCGTGGGTTTTCTCCGGATTCCTCCCACACTCCGAAGACGTGCAGGTTTGTAGGTTAATTGGCTGAGCTAACGTTGTAAATTATCCCTAGTCAAGCCAAACCAAGTCGTCAAGTCAATTTTATTTGTATAGCACATTTAAAAACAACCCACGTTGACCAAAGTGCTGTACATCAGTTCAGGTACTAAGAAACGAACATACAATGGCACACAAACATAACAGCACATACATAAACAGTTCACAGCGCCCTCTCAGAGGGCCTCAAACGCTAGGGAGTAGAAATAGGTTTTGAGCCTAGACTTAAAGGAGTCGATGGAGGGGGCAGTTCTGATGGGGAGAGGGATGCTGTTCCACAGTCTAGGAGCTGCAACCGCAAAAGCGCGGTCACCCCTGAGCTTAAGCCTAGACCACGGGATAGTCAGTAGCCCCAAATCGGCCGACCTGAGGGACCTGGAGATTGAGTGGTGTAATCCCTAGTGTGTGTGTTGGGTAGGGCTAGTGTGCGGGGAGTGCTGGTCGGTGTGGACTCGGTGGGCCGAAGGGCCTGTTTCTGTGCTGTGTCTCTCGTCTAAACTAAACTAACCTAAACTAAAATTAAACTAGTGAGATGCATATATTTGCATGCTGATGTTGACAATGATTTCAAATTGGAGGCCAAGTCAGTGGGTATTTTAAGGCGGAGATAGATAGATTCTTGATTAGTACGGGTGTCAGGGGTTTACGGGGAGAAGGCAGGAGAATGGGGTTAGGAGGGAGAGATCGATCAGCCATGATTGAATGGCGCAGTAGACTTGATGGGCCGAATGGCCTAATTCTGCTCCTATCACGTATGAACTTATTATGAACATGAAATAACTGTGATTAAAAGCCTAGTCTGCACAAAACCCTACATAATCATCTCCCACGCACAAGTCCCACATCTCCCTCTGATCGCCTCTATTTCCTCTCCCCCCCACCCCCTCTTCCACCCATCCCCCCCAACCCTCCCATCCCACACATCTCCTCCACTCACCCCCCATCCCCCCCACCCATCCCACCCATCCCACCCATCCCCCCACCCATCCCCCCAACCCATCCCCCTTCCCCATCCCCCCACCCATCCCCTCCACCCATCACCATCCCCCCATCCCCTCCACCCAGCCCCCACCCCTCCCCCCATCCCCCCCACACCCCCCCCACCCATCCCCCCACCCACCCCCCCACCCATCCCCCCCACCCATCCCCCCCCAACCATCCCCCCCACCCATCCCTTCTTCATGCACTCTCAGTCCATCACTCTTTTAGCCAGCATTGCCAATTGTGGGCACAACTTCATTCCATGCCATCGTGTTTGTTCCTTCACAAAGTGAGGTTGCCACCAATATCCGGGGACTGAACGTGTCATTTGAAACATGCCACAAATAATGTGAAACCGTGTAAACAAAAGGGTGGAACGGTGGCGCAGCGGTAGAGTTGCTGCCTCACAGCGCCAGAGACCCGGGTTCCATCCCGACTAAGGGGGCTGTCTGTACGGAGTTTGTACGTTCTCCCCGTGCCCTGCGTGGGTTTTCTCCGGGTGCTCCGGTTTCCTCCCACACTCCAAAGACGTGCAGGTTTGTAGGTTAATTGACTTCCATGTACCAGTCCTAGTGTCTTTTAAATGTTGTTATAGTCCCTGCTTCAACAACTGTACCTCCTCTGGTAGCTGGTCCCGTACACCCACCACCCTCTATGTGGGAACAGTTGCCCCACAGGTTGCTATTAAACCTTGCCCCCCTCGCATTAAAAACTCTGTCCCCTGTTTCTTGATGCTCCTACTCTGGGTAAAAGATTCTGTGCATTCACCCTGTCCTTTCCACTCATGATTTTACACACCTCTACAAGATCAACCTGAAGATGTGTCCCAACCAAAATCATCGCTTATCGATGTCCATAAATTCATACGTTACAGGAGCAGAATTAGGCCTTTCAGCCCATCAAGTCAACTCCGCCATTCAATTACGGGTAATCTATCTTTCCCTCTCAACCCCATTCTCCTGCCTTCTCCCGTAACCACTGGCACCCGTACTAAACAAGAATCTGTTAACCTCTCCACAGATGCTGCCTGTCCCGCTGAGTTACTCCAGCACTGTGTGAAACGTCACCTATCCATGTTCTCCACAGATGCTGCCTGTCCCGCTGAGTTACTCCAGCACTCTGTGAAACGTCACCTATCCATGTTCTCCACAGATGCTGCCTGACCCGCTGAGTTACTCCAGCACTTTGTGTTCTAGGACCGAGATGAGAAAACATTTCTTCACACAGAGAGTGGTGAGTCTGTGGAATTCTCTGCCACAGAAGGTAGTTGAGGCCAGTTCATTGGCTATATTCAAGAGGGAGTTAGATGTGGCCCTTTTTGCTAAAGGGATCAGGGGGTATGGAGAGAAGGCAGGTACGGGATACTGAGCTGGATGATCAGCCATGATCATATTGAATGGCGGTGCAGGCTCGAAGGGCCGAATGGCCTACTCCTGCACCTATTTTCTATGTTTCTACGCAAGATTCACACATCTGCAGTTATCTTGTCTTTATAAGATTGCCCCTCATGCTCCTGCGCTCCAAGGAATAACGTCCCAGCCTGCCCAATCGTTCACTTGTACTTTGAAATAACTTTTCAATCCTAGTTGACTTTGTGTTGTAATCAGACAATTAATCAGGCAGACTCCTCAACCACACTAATTAACCCTGACTAATCGAACCAGAGCTGGCATTTTTTTACAATAATCTTTTGTGTTGGTCTCAGTCTTAACAAGAGCGTGGCGGAGATTGAATGTACAGTAACACCAATAATTCATTCAAACACCCTGCATAAGGTAATCGTACCCTGCGCTGTACATGGTAAGTCCTAGAACTAATTTATGACACCCCTAGGGAGAACAGGACAAAGGGGTATGTTGGTGACTCATTCATTGAGCACCCTCTTGGTAATGAGTTTAATAACCTCATTGTGAGCACAAGGTATTGGTGTGATAGCTTGGGGCAGGTTTACATCATTAATTAACTGCCCCTCAGCACTGTAACAATACGTTACACAATAATGCCATGTCAACATTACCATGTACAATGTGGGTCTGTGCGCCCCCTAATTCTGCACCATTCCACATCGCATTCTTGCAGTAAACGCCACAATGTCCTGTGTTACCATGGGCAGCTCTCAATGTTTTCTGACCCCCGCCGCTACCCTTATGAGACGGTGTCGTGGAATTTCCCCTTACGACGTGTTTCACTAAGTTAAGCTGAAGTGCCACAGAGAGCGTGCCCTGCTGGGACTTTAATTACTTTCCACTTCTCCCCACACACTGGGAACTTCAGGCAACTTCCCACAGATGTTTGGGTTTATCAGAATGGTGTTTGATTAATAAAGTCAGGCCGCCAAAAACCCCTGGAGGAAAATGTGTGAGAGATTAACTTGCACTGGGGTGCGTTCACATGTTGGTGGTGCAGTGCACACTGATGCTGGAATACTTTACTCATTTACGAGGTGCTTCCCTCACAAGCCAAGCCAAGAGCTGACTGCCGATCACTACCTCCTTCAGAAGGTGATGATGAGGTGCGATGTTGGGGTTTCCACAGTGAATATCGACCCACGGTGGCGCAGCGGGTAGAGCTGCTGCCTTACAGCACCGGAGACCCGGCTGGTTTAAATCAGGTGCTGGAAAAATATTGCAGATGCTGGTTTAAATCAAAGATAGACACAAAACGCTGGAGTAACTCAGCGGGTCAGGCAGCATCTGTGGAGAACATGGACAGGTGACGTTTCACAGAGTGCTGGAGTAACTCAGTGGGACGGACAGCATCTCAGGAGAGAAGGAATGGGTGACGTTTCAGTCTGAAGAAGGGCCTCGACCCGAAACGTCACCCATTCCTTCTCTCCCGAGATGCTGCCTGACCCGCTGAGTTACTCCAACATTTTGTGTCTGCCTTTGAGCTCATGTGCTGTCTATGTGGAGTTTGTACGTTCTACCCGTAGTCAGGATGGAACCTGTGTCTCTGACGCTGTGAGGCAGCAGCCACCATGCAGTCCACTTGTGGTGCTGACATACATCTATCTGTATGACAAAGGATCTTGAGCTGAAATATGAACTCTCCCTCTCTTTCCAGGTGCTGCCCAACTTGCTCAGCGCAACCAAACCTTGCCACATTCTTTCTGATTTCCCTCATCTGCAGTTTGTTCGACTTTCACTGAGCGACAGATTTCTAATTATTACCGGTTGTAGGAAGGAACTGCAGATATTGGTTTAAACCGAAGATAGATACAGAATGCTGGAGTAACTCAGTGGGACAGGCAACATCTCTGGAGAGAAGGAGTGAGTGACGTTTCGGGTCGAGACCCTTCTTCAAACTCGCCTGAAGAACGGTCTTGACCTGAATCATCACTCCACAGATGCTGCCTGACCCGCTGAGTTACTCCAGCACCCTGTGAAACGTCACCTATCCATGTTCTCCACAGATGCTGCCTGACCCGCTGAGTTACTCCAGCACTCTGTGAAACGTCGCCTATCCACGTTCTCCACAGATGCTGCCTGACCCTCTGAGTTACTCCAGCACTCTGTAAAACATCACCTATCCACGTTCTCCACAGATGCTGCCTGACCCGCTGAGTTACTCCGGCATTTTGTGTCGATCTTGACTATTTGATTGCCTCTCAAAGAATGAAAGAGAGTTTTTAACTTTTGTTGCACGTTCAAACTATTTGCCAAAGGAATTTTATGACTCTACCTTTCCAGAAAATAAATTTGCACTGATTGTATTATTTGCCCGCAGCAAATATTTGGAGATGTATTCCAATGCCATAAATTATAATAACATGGGATAGCGGTGATGTTATTTAACCCCTTGCATCCAGACATGACTTCCAAGGCCAACCTCTGATATTTTGCACCACGGCAGATTTTATTCATGAAAATGAATGCAAGGTGTTGCAATTTGTAAAGTTAAACGAGGGCAGGATCTTCACGTGAATAATAGGCTCTGGGGAGTGTTGTAGAGCAGAGGGGTCTAGGAGCACAGGTATATAGTTCCCTGAAAGTGGCATCACAGGTAGACAGGGAGTGTTGTAGAGCAGAGGGATCTAGGAGCACAGGTACATAGTTCCTTGAAGGTGGCGTCACAGGTAGACAGGGAGTGTTGTAGAGCAGAGGGGTCTAGGAGCACAGGTACATAGTTCCTTGAAGGTGGCGTCACAGGTAGACAGGGAGTGTTGAAGAGCAGAGGGATCTAGGAGTGCAGGTACACAGTTCCCTGAAAGTGTGTCACAGGTAGACAGGGAGTGTTGTGGTCTAGAAGCTTTTGGCATGGTGGTCTTCTTCACTCACGGTATTGATTATAGATGTTGGGAAATGAAGTCATGGTTGTACAAGACGTTGGTGAGGCCACAGCTGGAGTATTGTGTTCAGCTCAGGTCACCCTGCAACTCTACTGCTGCGCCACCGTGCTGGCCTGCTTTGGTGTTGTAGTGAACGTCCTGTCAGGAGCAAGATCATCTCAGGGAGGAGGTGGGGAGATGAGGGAGGGAGGGAGGGAGGGAGGGGCAGTCCGCGTTTACCTGGACCCCCCAGTGTCCCAGTGTCACAGGGTGATGTGTGAGTGTGGGTGAGATTGAGATTTTGAGATTGATATGATGTTTCAGAAGTGAAGCTCGAAGCTCAAGGGTCTATTAAGAAGCAAAGAGCAAATTCTGTTGGGGGGGGGGGGGGGAGGATGTGTGAGTGTGTGAGTGAGAGTGAGGTTGTGCGGGGGTTACAGGTACCTCTCTCACAGCCGGGCAGGGAGCTGCAACACCCCGCTGCTGGACATTTGTCCGCATTGTTGCCAGCACATTCCCCTCGCAGGGCCCACACTAACGGCTGTGACTGCCCAGAGCTGTTGATATGATGACTTGATTAGTGCTGGACACATGACACGCTGGCAGCCAGCAACTCAAAGCAATCTGTGCTCTCCGTCCTTAACCTCTCCTCGGGAGACGACCAATAACGTGTATCTGGGGAACCCACTGAGGAGTTTCAGTTCAGTCTCGTCGATTGTCACGTGTACCGAGGTACAGTGAACAGCTTGTGAAGTTGACCGATCAGCCAAAACATTATGACCACTGAGAGGCGAAGTGAATAACGTTGATTATCTTGTTACAATGGCACCTGTCAAGGGGTGGGATATATTAGGCAGCAAGTGAACAGTCAGTTCTTGAAGTTGATGTGTTGGATGCAGGAGTAATGGGCAGGAATAAAGACCTGAGCGACTTTGACAAGGGCCAAATTGTTATGGTCAGACGACTGGGTCAGAGCATCTCTGAAACGGCAAGGCTTGTGGGGTGCTCCCGGTCAGCAGTGGTGAGTACCGACCGACGACAGTGGTCCGAGGAGGGACAAACCACAAACCGGCGACAGACAGGGTGTTGGGCACCCAAGGCTCATCGATGTGCGAGGGCAACGAAGGCTATCCCGTCTGGTCCGAACCGACAGAAGGTCGACTGTGGCACAAGTCACAGAAAATTTGACTACTGCTATACACTTGCACTGTATCTGAGATGCTTATCTAAGTTATATCTCAGTGCTTATGTACAGTGATACTTGTACTGAACTGTACACAAAAATGAATGTCACTTTACCTTGGTGCATGTGGCACGTAAAGTCGGGTAGGGTACTGACATGGATAGAAAATTGGTTGGCAGACAGAAAGCAAAGAGTGGGAATAAATGGGTCCCTTTCAGAATGGCAGGCAGTGACTAGTGGGGTACCGCAAGGCTCGGTGCTGGGACCGCAGCTATTTACAATATACATTAATGACTTGGATGAAGGGATTAAAAGTACCATTAGCAAATTTGCAGATGATACAAAGCTGGGTGGTAGTGTGAGTTGTGAGGAAGATGCTACGAGGTTGCAGGGTGACTTGGACAGGTTGTGTGAGTGGGCGGATGCATGGCAGATGCAGTTTAACGTGGATAAGTGTGAGGTTATCCACTTTGGTGGTAAGAATAGGAAGGCAGAGTATTATCTGAATGCTGTCAAGTTAGGAAAAGGGGACATACAACGAGATCTGGGTGTCCTAGTGCATCAGTCACTGAAAGGAAGCATGCAGGTACAGCAGGCAGTGAAGAAAGCCAATGGAATGTTGGACTTCATAACAAGAGGAGTTGAGTATAGGAGCAAAGAGGTCCTTCTGCAGTTGTACAGGGCCCTAGTGAGACCGCACCTGGAGTACTGTGTGCAGTTTTGGTCTCCAAATTTGAGGAAGGATATTCTTGCTATTGAGGGCGTGCAGCGTAGGTTTACTAGGTTAATTCCCGGAATGGCGGGACTGTCATATGTTTGAAGACTGGAGCGACTAGGCTTGTATACACTGGAATTTAGAAGGATGAGAGAGGATCTTATCGAAACATATAAGATTATTAAGGGGTTGGACACGTTATAGGCAGGAAACATGTTCCCAATATTGGGGGAGTCCAGGTCAAGGGGCCACAGTTTAAGAGTAAGGGGTAGGCCATTTAGAACTGAGATGAGGAAAAACCTTTTCAGTCAGAGAGTTGTGAATCTGTGGAATTCTCTGCCTCAGAAGGCAGTGGAGGCCAATTCTCTGAATGCATTCAAGAGAGAGCTAGATAGAGCTCTTAAGGATAGCGGAGTCAGGGGGTATGGGGAGAAGGCAGGAACGGGGTACTGATTGAGAATAATCAGCCATGATCATATTGAATGGTGGTGCTGGCTCGAAGGGCCGAATGGCCTCCTCCTGCACCTATTGTCTATTGTCTATTCCAATCGCGTGGAGGCCACGAGGAACAGCCTGTGGGCATGTGGGCTTTGGTCTTCATTACCATTGTGTTTGGGAAGACTGGGAGCACTGCTCGATGTACAGCTCTGGGACTCTCACGTGGTTGCTAGGCCACTGGGTGCAACGTAGGGTCGCCAACCGTCCCGTATCAGCCGGGACATCCCCGTATTCTGAGCTAAGTTAGTTCGTCCCATACGGGACCGCCCTTGTCCCGTATTAGTAGAGTTGCCAACATCCTCACTCCCAAATAAGGGACAAAGGGTGACGTCACCGCCCCGCGCCCCACGTGACCTCACCCAGCCAGCGGCCACATGCTCCCGCTCCACCAATGGCGGCCGCCCGGGCTGGGAGGGAGCACGTGGCCACTGGCTGGGATCTCCAGGGGATGGATGTCCACCACGGTCGGGTCAGGTTGGAGAACACAAGTCCCGGGTTACTTAACGCACGTGGCAGGCTGGTACGCAAACAGGCACTCCCTCATCACTAGCCCGTGCAACGCATGTTTCCACCCTGATCTGTCCGATAGAAAATAAGCAAACACACTGACAACTCTTTTTAGTTAATTCCGACAGATGAGAAAATAACAGCTTTGAACCTTTGAGTCACTTTTGTAAATAAATTACGCCAAACAGTTGCAAATATATTCTTTTCAAAGCCAGTTTGTCACGTTATATGAATGACAGAAATGGATAACGTGGATAAGTTTTGAGTGCAAGAGTGGAGGGGAATATTGGTTTAACCAGCAGTACATGTGGACAACTCACAGAGACACAGAGTCACAGAGACACAGAGACACAGAGACACAGAGACACAGAGACACAGAGACACAGAGTCACAGAGACACAGAGTCACAGAGACACAGAGTCACAGAGACACAGAGACGCAGAGACACGGAGTCACAGAGACACAGAGACACAGAGTCACAGAGACACAGAGACACAGACACAGAGACACAGAGACACTGTCACAGAGACACAGAGACACAGAGACACAGAGTCACAGAGTCACAGAGACAGAGTCACAGAGACACAGAGTCACAGAGACACAGAGACACTGTCACAGAGACACAGAGACACAGAGACACAGAGTCACAGAGTCACAGTCACAGAGACACAGAGACACAGAGTCACAGAGTCACAGAGACACAGAGTCACAGTCACAGAGACACAGAGACACAGAGTCACAGAGACACAGAGACACAGAGTCACAGAGACACAGAGTCACAGAGACACAGAGTCACAGAGACACAGAGACGCAGAGACACGGAGTCACAGAGACACAGAGACACACAGACACAGAGACACAGAGACACAGACACAGAGACACAGAGACACAGAGTCACAGAGACACTGTCACAGAGACACAGAGACACAGAGACACAGAGTCACAGAGACACAGAGTCACAGAGACACTGTCACAGAGACACAGAGACACTGTCACAGAGACACAGAGTCACAGAGACACAGAGTCAGAGTCACAGAGCGATACAGTGTGGAAACAGGCCCAGCTACACCAGTCCCACCTGCCTGCGCTTGGTCCATATCCCTCCAAACCCTGTCTTATCCATGCACCTGTCCAAGTGTCTCTTAAACGTTGGGATAGTCTCTACCTCCTCCGGCAGCTCGTTCTGCCTCAACTCCCTCCTCCGGCAGCTCGCCCCTTTGTGTGAATGGGAATGAACTCTTCACCTTTGCCACCTTTGTGGGCTTCTCATTCACCACTTCTCTCCAGGCAGCGACACCCACAATAATTCACCGGGTCTACTGACAATGTATGTGGGAACATGTATGTTGGAACATGTACGTTGGAACAGGTATGTTGGAACGTGTATGTTGGAACATGTATGTTGGAATATGAATGTTGGAATATGTATGTTGGAACATGAATGTTACGACTTCTTGTGCATTCCCTTCAATCAATTTGTGCCTCATGCATTGGATCTGTGCTGACTGGAACTTGCCTTTGTGAGGTAGTGTCTCCTTTGCAGTTCCTATGGAACTCAAGAAGGCAGCCACCACCACCAGAGTCCCACACCACCCTGGCCACACTCTCACTGACCCACACCACCCTGGCCACAGTCTCACTGACCCACACCACCCTGGCCACACTCTCACTGACCCACACCACCCTGGCCACACTCTCACTGACCCACACCACCCTGGCCACACTCTCACTGACCCACACCACCCTGGCCACACTCTCACTGACCCACACCACCCTGGCCACACTCTCACTGACCCACACCACCCTGGCCACACTCTCACTGACCCACACCACCCTGGCCACACTCTCACTGACCCACACCACCCTGGCCACACTCTCACTGACCCACACCACCCTGGCCACACTCTCACTGACCCACACCACCCTGGCCACACTCTCACTGACCCACACCACCCTGGCCACACTCTCACTGACCCACACCACCCTGGCCACACTCTCACTGACCCACACCACCATGGCCACACTCTCACTGACCCACACCACCCTGGCCACACTCTCACTGATCCACACCACCCTGGCCACGCTCTCATCTCACTGCTACCATGGGGGAGAAGGTACAGGAACCTGAAAACCGTGACCTCCGGGTTCAAGAACAGCTTCTTCCCAGCAACCATCAGGCTCTTGAACCTTGCACAACACTGACCTCAGCAACTGTGAAATTCTACGGACTGTCTGTGGGTGCAAGAGGGACTCGTTGCAGAGTTAACTTTACGCAGAGAAGATGCTTGGATACATAGAAACATAGAAAATAGGTGCAGGAGGAGGCCATTCGGCCCTTCGAGCCAGCACCGCCAGTAGATAACCTCACATTTATCCATATTATACTGCATCTGCCATACATCTGCCCACTCACTCAACCTGTCCAGGTCACCCTGCAACCTCCTAACATCCTCTTCACAGTTCACACTGCCACCCAGCTTTGTGTCATCTGCAAACTTGCTAGTGTTGCTTCTAATTCCCTCTTCCAAATCATTAATATATATGATAAACAGTTGCGGCCCCAACACCGAGCCTTGCGGCACTCCACTCGCCACTGCCTGCCATTCTGAAAAGGACCCGTTTACTCCTACTCTTTGTTTCGTGTCTGCCAACCAATTTTCTATCCATATCAACACCCTACCTCCAATACCATGTGCTCTAAATTTAGTCACCAATCTCCCATGTGGGACCTTATCAAAGCTTTCTGAAAGTCTAGATACACTACATCCACTGGCTCCCCTTCATCCATTTTACTTGTCACATCCTCAAAAAATTCCAGAAGATTAGTCAAGCATGATTTCCCTTTCATAAATCCATGCTGACTTGGACTTATCCTTTTACTGCTATCCAAATGCAGTCCAAATGAGATACCCAGTCTCAGCTAACACGTTTGAGGAGGTTTCCTGGCTGATTAAATTCTGCTACTTCATTGGAGATATTTCATGTGACTTTTTTTTAGGAATCAGATTTTACGATACTTTATAGACAATAGACAATAGACAATAGGTGCAGGAGGAGGCCATTCGGCCTTTCGAGCCAGCACCGCCATTCAATGTGATCATGGCTGACCATTCTCAATCAGTACCCCGTTCCTGCCTTCTCCCCATACCCCCTGACTCCGCTAACCTTAAGAGCACTATCTAGCTCTCTCTTGAATGCATTCAGAGAATTGGCCTCCACTGCCTTCTGAGGCAGAGAATTCCACAGATTCACAACTCTCTGACTGAAAAAGTTTTTCCTCATCTCAGTTCTAAATGGTCTACCCCTTATTCTTAAACTGTGGCCCCTTGTTCTGGACTCCCCCAACATTGGGAACATGTTTCCTGCCTCTAATGTGTCCAACCCCTTAATAATCTTATACGTTTCGATAAGATCTCCTCTCATCCTTCTAAAAGGATGAATATATAAAATCTACATGACATTTAAAATCTTTATAAAGTTGGAATGTTAAAAGGTAAGAGGTTCTATTCCAAGTAGGTTACGTTATATCTGAAGAAGACTCTCGACCCCAAACGCCCCATCAGTCTGAAGAGGGGCCTTGACCTGAAGCATCACCCGTTCCTTCTCTCCTGGGATGCTGCCTGACCCCATGAGTTCCTCCAGCTTTTTGTGTCCCTCTTCGGGTTAAACCAGCATCTGCAGTTCCTTGCTACACATCCAGACACTGAAATGTTGTTTCGTCAGGCCGATGTGTACCCCGCACCGTGGGGCAGTCTGAGTAACGAGAGGACATTGTCCGTGAACGACAGGAACCAGGCCAGGGCCGGAGGTAACAATAGGAAGCTGAGGTGGATTATACTCCTGCTGTTCACCACGGGCTCAGAGCTCCCTTAATTCCCATCTCACACAGTTCCACCCGCTTTGAAGCCATCAAACGTTGCACTTTGACAACCAAATCACTTTAGCTCCACTAAATGATGAGTGTACTGCAATGATCAGCACTTTGTTTGATGTTGCAGCTTGTCCTGGACATCGACTGCTCCATGTGGACTGCCAACACGACCAAAAGCAGCCACATTAATATTTGGAAAGGAGCAACAAGCCGCTCATTCATCTTGTTGTGTTTTCATAAAAGTAAGCCATTCACAAAATAAGGCTATTAAACTTGGTCATAGACAATAGACAACAGGTGCAGGAGGAGGCCATTAGGCCCTTCGAGCCAGCACCGCCATTCAATGTGATCATGGCTGATCAGTAGGAAAATAACTGCAGATGCTGGTACAAATCGAAGGTATTTATTCACAAAATGCTGGAGTAACTCAGCAGGTCAGGCAGCATCTCGGGAGAGAAGGAATGGGTGACTTTTCGGGTCGAGACCCTTCTTCAGGCTGATGTCAGGGGGGGCGGGACAAAGGAAGGATATAGGTGGAGACAGGAAGATAGAGGGAGAACTGGGAAGTGGGAGGGGAAGAGAGAGACAGAGGAACTATCTAAAGTTGGAGAAGTCAATGTTCATACCAAATGAAAAGGTATGAACATTGACTTCTCCAACTTTAGATAGTTCCTCTGTAGGGCGGCACGGTGGCGCAGCGGTAGAGTTGCTGCCTCACAGCGCCAGAGACCCGAGTTCAATCCTGACCACGGGTGCTGTCTGTACGGAGTTTGTACGTTCTCCCCGTGACCTGCGTGGGTTTTCTCCGGGTGCTCCAGTTTTCTCACACACTCTAGAGACGTGCAGGGTTGTAGGTTAATTGGCTTAGTGTAAATAATCCCTGGTGTGTAGGATAGCGCTAGTATACGTGGCGATCGCTAGTTAGTGCAGACTCGGTGGACCTGTTTCCGCCCTGTATCTCTAAACTAAAACTAAACGAAACCATTCGCAATAACTGAATATTAACCAGCATTGAACAATAAGCTTCCAATTTTACTTACAGTAACAACTTGTGAGCGGCAGGTATGAAGCCATTTCTGCGGCACGGTGGCGCAGCGGTAGAGTTGCTGCCTTACAGCGAATGCAGCGCCGGAGACTTAGGTTCGATCCTGACTACGGGCGCTGTCTGTACGGAGTTTGTACGTTCTCCGCTTGGGTTTTCTCCAAGATCTTCGGTTTCCTCCCACACTCCAAAGACGTGCAGGTTTGTAGGTTAATTGGCTGGGCAAATGTAAAAATTGTCCCTGGTGGGTGTAGGATAGTGTTAATGTGCGGGGATCGCTGGGCGGCGTGGACCCGGTGGGCCGAAGGGCCTGTTTCTGCGCTGTATCTCTAAAAAAATAATCTAGTGCCACCAAACACACAGTGTAATGATGCTGATAGTTGCTGAGGTCAGTGTTGTGTAGTGGAAACATCCTCACCTCAGCCGTGCTACCCAGCCGGGACCCTCCTCCGATCCAAACTTTTCAATCAACACCAAGAACATTTAACAGACAGTTGGGCAGTTGCATGGATAGGAAAGGGTTAAGGGCCAAATGCAGGCAAATGGGACCAGCCTGGATGGGGCATGTTGTCGGCATGGATGAGTTGGGACGAATGGCCTGTGTCCGTGCTGTATGAGTCTGTCTCTGCTCATATATAGGGCAGTGACGGTGGCGCAGCAGTAGAGTTGCTGCCTCACAGCGCCAGAGACCCAGGTTCCATCCCGACTACGGGTGCTGTCTGTACGGAGTTTGTACGTTCTCCCCGTGACCTGCGTGGGTTTTCTCCGAGATCTTCGGTTTCCTCCCACACTCCAAAGACGTGCAGGTTTGTAGGTTAATTGGCTTGGTGTAAATGTACATTGTTCCTAATTTGAGGGGCCGTGTTAGTGTGCGGGGATCGCTGGTCGGCATGGACTTGGGGGGGGGTCGAAGGGCCTGTTTCTGTGCTGTATCTCTAAACTAAAAAAAAAAAAAACTAGACATCAAACTCTAGGCAACAACACAGTCTAGGCAGGTAACTGTGACGGCCGCTAAATGTGTGTTCAGTCAGCAAGCACAAAGAACGTAAAGAGAAAAATGGTTTAAAATATCCATGCGACATTCATGTGTAGGAAGGAACTGCAGATGCTGGTTTCCACCGAAGGTAGACACAAAATGCTGGAGTAACTCAGCGGGACAGGCAGCATCTCTGGAGAGAAGGAAAGGGTGACGTTTTGGGTCGAGACCCTTCTTCAGACATAGATGATGTTGGTCAGGTTATTTTGCAGGGTAATATCACGTTCCTCAGGTCCCATTTCAGTGCCACCGTAGATTGGTGCTGTGGACACCAGGCCTAGGCACCAGGCCGAGACACCAGGCCTATACACCAGTCCTAGGCACCAGGCCTAGACACCAGGCTGAGACACCAGGCCTAGACACCAGGCCTAGACACCAGGCCTAGACACCAGGCTGAGACACCAGGCCTAGACACCAGGCCTAGACACCAGGCCTAGACACCAGGACTAGACACCAGGCCTAGACACCAGGCCTAGACACCAGTCCTAGGCACCAGGCCTAGGCACCAGGCCGAGACACCAGGCCTACACACCAGTCCTAGGCATCAGGCCGAGACACCAGGCCTACACACCAGTCCTAGGCATCAGGCCTAGACACCAGGCCTAGACACCAGGCCTAGACACCAGGCTGAGACACCAGGCCTAGACACCAGGCCTAGACACCAGGCCTAGACACCAGGCTGAGACACCAGGCCTAGACACCAGGCCTAGACACCAGGCTGAGACACCAGGCCTAGACACCAGGCCTAGACACCAGGCCTAGACACCAGGCCGAGACACCAGGCCTAGACACCAGTCCTAGGCACCAGGCCTAGGCACCAGGCCGAGACACCAGGCCTACACACCAGTCCTAGGCATCAGGCCTAGACACCAGGCCTAGACACCAGGCCTAGACACCAGTACTAGACACCAGGCCTAGACACCAGGTAAACCCAGAGCCTCAGTCACATCTGTTGCTGCAAACTAGGAAACTGTTCAGCTGTGAACTTCATGGTGAATTTTCTTCCCAGCACTCAGTGTGGATCTTGCAAGGAGGAAGATGAAACAGGCTTTGTTTGATCCAAAGGCGATGGAAGTGTAGCGAGGAAAAGAGGATTTAGCGGGAGGAGCCTGGGGGATTGGTGGGGGGTGAGGGCAACGCGGGCAGGAGGAGGTGAAAAGATGAACACAATTTACCACTCAAAGCGCTTAACGCTGAGTTAAACAGACAGGTTAAACAGAGGAAAGGTTCCATCAGGTCACAAGCTGTTGGGAAGAAATGTGGCCACTCAGTGAACGAGGAGTGGGGTTGCCAACCGTCCCGTATTAGTCGAGACATCCTGCATTCAAGGCTAAATTAGTTTGTCCTGTACGGGACCGCCCTTGCCCGTATTAGTAGGGGTTGCCAACTTCCACACTCCAAAATAAGGGACAAAGGGTGACAATAGACAATAGACAATAGACAATAGGTGCAGGAGGAGGCCATTTGGCCCTTCGAGCCAGCACCGCCATTCAATGTGATCATGGCTGATCATTCTCAATCAGTACCCTGTTCCTGCCTTCTCCCCATACCCCCTGACTCCGCTATCCTTAAAAGCTCTATCTAGCTCTCTCTTGAAAGCATTCAGAGAATTGGCCTCCACTGCCTTCTGAGGCAGAGAATTTCACAGATTCACAACTCTCTGCCTCTAACGTGTCCAACCCCTTAATAATCTTATACGTTTCGATAAGATCTCCTCTCATCCTTCTAAATTCCAGTGTATACAAGCCTAGTCGCTCCAGTCTTTCAACATATGATAGTCCCGCCATTCCGGGAATTAACCTAGTGACATCACCGCCCCGCGCCCCATGTGACCTCACCCAGCCAGCGGCCACGTGCTCCCGCTCCACCAATGGCGGCCGCCCGGGCCGGCCGGGAGCACGTGGCCGCTGGCTGGGTGAGGTCACGTGGGGCGCGCGGGGCGGCGACGTCACCTTGTCCCGTATTTGGGAGTGAGGAAGTTGGCAACCCTTAACAAGGAGGTACATCACTGCAGTGATATTACAGAAAGCTGCGACTTTACCACAATTCCACGAACTCCTCAGACGTGGCGCCCAAAATTGCTTTTGTACATTTTTTGAGTCAATTGAATTGGTGAATTTGAAATTTTAGAATCTGATTCAATATCCTAGTTTAGTTTAGTTTAGAGATGCAGTGTGAAAACAGGCCCTTTGGCCCATCGAGTCCGTGCTGACCAGCGACCACGTGCACTAGTTCTATCCAAGACACTAGCGACAATTTACAGCAGCCAATTAACCTGGAAACGCGCACATCTTTGGAATGTGGGAGGAAACCGGAGCACCCGGAGAAAACCCACGTGGGTCACGGGTAGAATGTGCAAACGCCATACAGACAGCATCCGTGGTCACGATCGAACCCGGGCCACTGGCGCTACCCGCTGCGCCACCGTGCCGCCCTTAACATCTGTGTTCATATCCTCTTATGAAATTCAAACTGATAACATTCAAAGACAATCTGTCTCCTCACCTTCAATAAGCTGACGAATAGTTAACATCTACATTTCCTGCTCGATATTTAATTGCCATTCATTTAATTTATTAATTTTAATTGTTTACTAGCACAAGTGTGCCCGTTGGGCCCGTCCTCGTAGGGTTTCCATTGTAACCGGGAGGGGAGTGGGGGGGAGGGAAGGGGGAGGGAGGGAGGAGGGGAGGGGGAGGGAGGGGGAGGGGAGGGGGGAGTGGAGGGGGGAAGGGGGGAGGGGAGGTAGGGGGGGTAGGGGGGGAGGGGGAGGGACCTCCCCTTTTCCCAGTACCCCTCTTTCCCCGTTGGGCCCGTCCCCGTAGGGTTTCCATTGTAACCGGGAGGGGGGGAGGGAGGGTGGAAGGAGGGGGGAGGTGGAGAGGGATGGAAGGGTGGAGGGAGGGGGGTGGGAGTGGGGGAGGGAGGGATGGAGGGAAGGAGGAAGGGGGGTGAGTTAGGGGGCGAGGGTTGAGGGAGGTGGGGAGGGATGGGGGGCGGGAGTTGGGGAGGGAGGTGGAGGAGGGGGGAGGGAGTGGGGATGGAGGTGGGAAGGAGGGGGGAGGAAGGGGTTGAGGGGTGGAGGGGGGAGGAAGGGGTTGAGGGGTGAAGGGGGACCTCCCCTTTTCCCAGTACCCCTCTTTCCCCCACCACCAAGCCCCCTCCGCAACGACCCCTGTTGTCCCCCTCCCCAGTCCCCATTCTCAGACCCCCCCCATTCCCTCCCCCAGACACACTCTGTGCTTTTTTCGAAACACTTGGGAGGGAGGGGGGTAGGGGGGAGGGGGAGTGAGGGGGGAGGGGAGGGGGGAAGGGGAGGGAGGGGGAGGGAGGGGGGGGGGGGGGGAGGGGGAGGGAGGGGGGAGGGGAGGGGGAAGGGGTGAGGGAGGGGGACCTCCCCTTTTCCCAGTACCCCTCTTTCCCCGTTGGGCCTGTCCTCGTAGGGTTTCCATTGTAACCGGGAGGAGGGAAGGGGGAGGGAAGGGGGAGGGAGGGAGGAGGGAGGTGTGGAGGGAGGAGGGGAGGGGGAGGGGGTGGGAGGGGAGGGGGGAAGGAGAGGGAGGGGGAAGGGGGGAGGGAGGGGGACCTCCCCTTTTCCCAGTACCCCTCTTTCCCCGTCGGGCCCGTCCCCGAGGGGTGAGGGAGATGGGGAGGGAGGTGGGGAGGGGGGAGGAGGGGGGAGGGATTGGGGATGGAGGTGGGAAGGAGTGGGGAGGAAGGGGTTGAGGGAGGAAGGGGGACCTCCCCTTTCTTTTTTCGAAACACTTGCCCCGGTGGCCCACGAGCATAGGGGCCCCATGCTGATCTGTGTATGTTAAGTGACTTTTGCAATAAAAAACACAACTTTAAAAAACAATCAGCTGCTTTTCGCAACAATGTAGCACCCATCTCACAGGGGCATTGTGACATCACACGCTGAAGGGGGGGGGCAGCTCGAGCTCATCTCACAGGGGCATTGTGACATCACACGCTGAAGACTAAATCCGCACCGCAGCGCCCCCCTGAAAAGGGGGGGGGGGGGGGCAGCGCTTTAAAACCTCTGTAACTTAAAAAACATGCGACTAAATCAAATGGAAAATATCACGGCCGGTCGTTTGGAAGGTTGGCGATTAAGGCGGTGTGAAAACCGTCGCGCTACGGTTCACCGTTTTGCCGCAATCGCTGTTACGTGCGAACATATCAAATATTCAGGTCAAAACCAAAAAATATATATAAACAAGATCTGAGTTTTAATAGTATACTAGCAAAGCGGGCCCGTTGGGCCCGTCCCCAAACCTCCCATTCTCTCCTCCCCCAGCCCCACTCTTACTCTCCAAGTGTGCCCGTTGGGCCCGTCCTCCTGATCTGTGTATGTCAAGTGACTTGCAATAACAAAAAAGACTACTTTAAAACAATCAGCACTCTCCAAGTGTGCCTGTTGGGCCCGTCCTCCTGATCTGTGTATGTCAAGTGACTTGCAATAACAAAAAAAACTACTTTAAAACAAGGATTGCTTTTCTGGAAACTTTTTGAAACAATGTAGCCGTCACAAGCTGAAGGCTCAAGCTGAAGGCTAAATCTGCACTTTGAAACCATGTAGCCGTCACAACCTGAAGGCTCAAGCTGAAGGCTAAATCTGCACCGCAGCGCCCCCCTGAAAAGGGGGGGGGGGGGGGGGGCAGCGCTTTAAAACCTCTGTAACTTAAAAAACACGCGACCAAAGCAAATGAAAATATCACGGCCGGTCGTTTGGGAGGTTGGCGATTAAGGCGGTGCGAAAACCGTCACGCTACTGTTCACCGGTTTGCCGCAATCGCTGTTACGCGCGAACATATCAAATAATTCAGGTCAAACCCCAAAAAAATATATATACAAGATCTGAGTTTTAATAGTATACTAGAACAAGTGTGCCCGTTGGGCCCGTCCCCACACCCCCCATTTTCTCCTCCCCCAGCCCCACTCCTACTCTCCCCACACCCTCCCCTTGCGCGGAGTCCCACTCCCCGGTCCCCATTCTCAGTCCCCCCCCATTTTCTCTCCCCCAGACATACTCTTAGCATCATTTTGGGAGTGAGGAGATGCCGCGCATGCGTACTGAGCACAGCCGCACCGCAGCGCCCCCTATAGAAACTTCAATAAGGGGGGGGGGGGGCATCGCTTTAAAACCTCTGTAACTTAACAAATATGCGACCGAATTAAATACAAATATCATTTTCCAGCAGCGCCCCGCGTGGTGATTAAGGCGGTACAAAAATCGTGGCGCTACGGTTCACCGTTTTGCCGAACTCAGCCGGATTCAGTGAAATATATATACATACAAACAAGATCTGAATTTTAGTAATATATAGATTAGATAGATAGATTCCCAGTCGCAATTACTTCACAGTGCCTGCCAAATTTGCACAAATTGGAACGTTGTTGGACAATGAACAGCTTCAGGATGAGCTTGCCCAGAGCCAAGAGCCAGGAGTGATTCACTGTCGTGTGTCCCAGATAGAACAATGACATTCTCAAGAGCTGCAGCACAACACAATATGTGAGCATAGTGCACTGTAAACAAGGTATTACTAAATGCTGGAGTAACTCAGCGGGTCAGGCAGCATCTAGGAGAGAAGGAATGGGTGACGTTTCAGGTCGAGACCCTTCTTCAGACTGAAGAAACGTCACCCATTCCCTCTCTCCTAGATGCTGCCTGACCTGCTGAGGTACTCCAGCATTTAGTGATACCTTCGATTTGTACCAGCATCTGCAGTTATTCTCCTACACTACAATAGTAGTGAACCAGAGAGAAAAAAAGGTTGTGGGTGTATATACACATACACACACACACACACACACGCGCGCACACGCACACACACACACACACACACGCACACTTTTTTTGTTGCTGGGCGTTTGAGTTACAACCCTGATGCAACCAGTCAGTGTGTTCTTTACCGTACACCTGTGGAAGTTTGATACTGAATTTCAGTGTGTGGTGTTGCTGGGCTGTGTGTCAGTGTGCTGGGCTGTGTGTCAGTGTGCTGGGCTGTGTGTCAGTGTTGCTGGGCTGTGTGTCAGTGTTGCTGGGCTGTACATCAGTGTGCTGGGCTGTGCGTCAGTGTTGCTGGGCTGTGTGTCAGTGTGCTGGGCTGTGTGTCAGTGTGCTGGGCTGTGTGTCAGTGTGCTGGGCTGTGTGTCAGTGTTGCTGGGCTGTGTGTCAGTGTGCTGGGCTGTGTGTCAGTGTTGCTGGGCTGTACATCAGTGTGCTGGGCTGTGCGTCAGTGTTGCTGGGCTGTGTGTCAGTGTGCTGGGCTGTGTGTCAGTGTGCTGGGCTGTGTGTCAGTGTGCTGGGTTGTGCGTCAGTGTGCTGGGCTGTGCGTCAGTGTGCTGGGCTGTACGTCAGTGTGCTGGGCTGTGCGTCAGTGTGCTGGGCTGTGCGTCAGTGTTGCTGGGCTGTGTGTCAGTGTGCTGGGCTGTGTGTCAGTGTGCTGGGCTGTGTGTCAGTGTGCTGGGTTGTGCGTCAGTGTGCTGGGCTGTGCGTCAGTGTGCTGGGTTGTACGTCAGTGTGCTGGGCTGTGCGTCAGTGTGCTGGGCTGTGCCTCAGTGTGCTGGGCTGTGCGTCAGCGTGCTGGGCTGTGTGTCAGTGTGCTGGG
This sequence comes from Rhinoraja longicauda, assembly GCF_053455715.1. Lineage (NCBI taxonomy): Eukaryota > Metazoa > Chordata > Chondrichthyes > Rajiformes > Arhynchobatidae > Rhinoraja > Rhinoraja longicauda. Next base: position 47,215,354 of record NC_135965.1, read on the forward strand.
CTGTACGTCAGTGTGCTGGGCTGTGTGTCAGTGTGCTGGGCTGTGTGTCAGTGTGCTGGGCTGTACGTCAGTGTGCTGGGCTGTGTGTCAGTGTGCTGGGCTGTGTGTCAGTGTGCTGGGCTGTGCGTCAGCGTGCTGGGCTGTGTGTCAGTGTGCTGGGCTGTACGTCAGTGTGCTGGGCTGTGCGTCAGTGTGCTGGGCTGTGCGTCAGTGTGCTGGGTCCAGGACAGATCTTCAGAGATGTGCACGCCCAGGAACATGAAGTGTCGCCTCTCTCCACAACCGCCCCATCAATGAAGACAGGTTGATTGGTTCTTTAGCCTTCCCCTCCCATGGTTGGCAGGAGTCGTGAATTTACTACCAGAAGGTCATAAGTGATAGGAGCAGAATGAGGCCATTCAGTCCATCAAGTCTACCCTGCCATTCAATCATGGCTGACCTATCTCTCCCTCCTAACCCAATTCTCCTGCCTTCTCCCCGTAACCCCTGACACCTGTACTACTTCATTTCAGATGTAGACACAAAATGCTGGAGTATCTCAGTGGGATTGGCATATTTCAGATTTAGAAACGTGGATCTCACTGGCATGTTAGAGCACTGTTAATTTTGCCTGAATTAGATCATTGATTTAAATCTCTGAACAACACAAACAAGCACGAACAGCGCTTGGACAAGGGGTGGACAGGTGGATGGACATGTGGCCATTGCCCATGTCCATGGTTTGACAGCAGAGGCCGTGTGTCCTTCTCCATCACCCAGCACGCCAGAGGGTTGTGAGTGGGACAATGGGGACAGACCCAGCTCTGGGGGTGGATATTCACAGAGGGGTGATGCCCTTACCCTAGTGCTGGAGGCTTCTCAGCAGAGACTGGTGCTCACGAACACCTCACGCTGGGCTGATGGGCACTGATTGGCATCTGTTATCAGGCAACAGAACCATCCCACCACAACCAGAGAGCAAACCCTGAACCCTGAACTACTAAAAAGCTGGAGTAACTCAGCAGGACAGGCAGCATCTCTGGAGAGATAACCCCTGACACCCGCACTAATCAAGAATCTGTCTATCTCTGCCTTAAAAATATCCACTGACTTGGCCTCCAAAGCCGTCTGTGGCAAAGAATTCCACAGATTCTCCAACCTCTGACTAAAGAAATTTCTCCTCGTCTCCTTCCTAAACGAACGTCCTTTAATTCTGAGGCTGTGCCCTCTAGTCCTAGACTCTCCCACTAGTGGAAACATCCTCTCCACATCCACTTCTCTGAATGCATTCAAGAGAGAGCTAGATAGAGCTCTTAAGGATAGCGGAATCAGGGGGTATGGGGAGAAGGCAGGAACGGGGTACTGATTGAGAGTGATCAGCCATGATCACATTGAATGGCGGTGCTGGCTCGAAGGGCCGAATGGCCTCCTCCTGCACCTATTGTTTATTGTCTATTGTCTATCCAGGCCTTTCACTATTCTGTACGTTTCAATGAGGTCCCCCCTCATCCTTCTAAACTCCAGCGAGAACAGGCCCAGTGCTGACAAACGCTCATCATAGGTTAACCTACTCATTCCTGGGATGGTTCTTGTAAACCTCCTGTGGACCCTCTCCAGAGCCAGCACATCCTTCCTCAGATATGGGGCCCAAAACCGCTCACAATGCTCCAAATCTGACCGGCGCCTTATCGAGCCTCGGCATTGCATCCCTGTTTTTGTATACACGCCCTCTTGAAATAAATGCTAGCATTGCGTTTGCTTTCTTTACGGCAGATTCGACTGGCAGATTAACCTTTTGCGAATCCTGCACCAGCACTCCCAAGCCCCTCTGTGTAATGAGTGGAGTCGTGCACACGTCGAAAATGCAACACACATTTATTAAAGTCCACTTACAGCAATGATCTGCAAGACGTCACAGAGACTAACAGTTACTCCAACTGCCCTACGTAAGCAAGCTCTTGGTAATATATATCGCGTATTAGGTGGAGCAACTACTTTTAAGCGCTACCATTGCTTAGTAGGAAATAACCAATCTACTCTCCGCACCTCCGATTTCTGGATTCTCTCCCCATTTAGAAAATAGTCTAGGCCTTTATTCCTATTGTTGGTTAGTACGCAACAAAAGCTTTTCCCTGTACCAGGGTACCCATAGCAATAAATGAAACTGTAACAGAAGGACTTGGCCTGGTCACTTGTGGTGGGGTGAGTGGGCAGAGAGGGACTTCAGTGAGGGGAGGGGGAGGGAGGCAAGGGGCACTCAGTCACATGGGGAAAGATGGACATTTGATGGGCTCTGAGGGGGAGCGGAGTGACAGCGTGAAAGAGCTTCCGGCGATCGCTGGTGGGAGAGTTAATTGAATCAGAACTCTCACGGCGGTTTTCATGTTAATTGCAATTTATATTTTAATTTGTTAGTAAATAGATGCACCCACACACGCTGATTAATGTCACCTGTCCATGTTCTCCACAGATGCTGCCTGACCCGCTGAGTTACTCCAGCACTCTGTGAAACGTCACCTATCCATGTTCTCCAGAGATCCTGCCTGACCCGCTGAGTTACTCCAGCACTCTGTGAAACGTCACCTATCCATGTTCTCCAGAGGTTAATTGGCTGGGTAAATGTAAAAATTGTCCCTAGTGGGTGTAGGATAGTGTTAATGTGCGGGGATCGCTGGGCGGCACGGACTTGGAGGGCCGAAAAGGCCTGTTTCCGGCAGTATATATATGATATGATATGATATGATATGCTTGCCTGTCCCGCATAGTTACTCCAGCACTCTGTGTCTATCTTCAGTGTAAAGCAGCATCTGCGGTTCCCTCAAACACATGAATTCTTCCATTCCTTTTGGGTCTGTGCCTTGCCTTGGTTTGCCGCCTGAAGGCAGCAGGCCGTGGTATGCAGTGGAGATTAGAATCAGATTCAGTTTGTGTCAATTAGAACTTGACACTTGGGTAAACACACCAATTTACAAATCCTGGACAGATTCAGATAACGTTTGTGCTGCGGCTGAAGGGAAACACCCCCACCCAGCTGCCTGGTGTAAGTGTAAACCCACGCCAATACACACAATGTGAAGATTAGCTGTGGACTTGCTCCATGTCTGAGAAGACAGTCAGAGGCACTGACTCACACCGGCCTGGACCGACAAATGGTGCTGAATGGAGAACAGTATTCCTTGCACTAAACAGTATTCCTTGCACTAAACAGTATTCCTTGCACCAAACGTCATTTCTTGCACTAATTCCTTGCACTGAACGTCATTTCTTGCACTAAACTTTATCCTTGCACTAAATGTAATTTCTTGCACTAAACGTAATTTCTTGCACTAAATGTAATTTCTTGCACTAAACTTTATCCTTGCACTAAATGCCATTTCTTGCACTAAATGCCATTTCTTGCACTAAACGTAATTTCTTGCACTAAATGTCATTTCTTGCACTAAACTTTATCCTTGCACTAAATGTCATTTCTTGCACTAAATGTAATTTCTTGCACTAAATGTCATTTCTTGCACTAAACTTTATCCTTGCACTAAATGTCATTTCTTGCACTAAATGTCATTTCTTGCACTCAGTGTCATTTCTTGCACTAAACCTAACTCCATTGACCATGTATTTGTACATTGTGCACGGCTCGATTGCAATCATGTGAAGTCTTTCTACTGACTGGTTAGCAACACAAAAGCTTTTGGTGTCGGCAGAGAACATCTGGTGACCAACTGTAGAAGTTAGGACTGTGTAGGAAGAAACTACAGATGCAGGTTTAAACTGAAGGTAGACACAAAATGCTGGAGTAACTCAGGGGGTCAGGCAGCATCTGTGGAGAGAAGGAATGGGTGACGTTTCACAGAGTGCTGGAGTAACTCAGCGGGTCAGGCAGCATCTGTGGAGAGAAGGAATGGGTGACGTTTCACAGAGTGCTGGAGTAACTCAGCGGGTCAGGCAGCATCTGTGGAGAACATGGATAGGTGACGTTTCACAGAGTGCTGGAGTAACTCAGCGGGTCAGGCAGCATCTGTGGAGAGAAGGAATGGGTGACGTTTTGGGTCGAGACCCTTCTTCAGACTGTGTTGGGTTTGAGGACTGAGTTGGGACATTATCCATGTGACTGCAGGCTTGAAGGCCACGCTGAGATGTAACATGAAACTTGTATCTCAGAATAAAGCTGCTTGCTTTTGCATTGATATCATCAAGTTACACTTACGTAGTTAATGATTTGTTTTGAAGTGTTTAACTACTTATGGTGACGCCATATTTCTCGGCGTTTGGTATCCTTATCCACCTGCATTTGGAAAGTGCATCGATCACCCTGTGTGCGGATGCTGACGAAGGCTTCCTCATTAACAACTGCTACAGCCTGCCTGCACAGGCGCTGATTATCCAGTAAACAGGGTGTTTATCCGCCACACTTGGGTGGTCAGGGCCAGCGAGGAGTGCTGCACATAATGAGGCAGAGGTGGAGAGAGATGGGAGGGGAAGCCCCTTCCACCATTAGCCCAGACAATTCCCCCGTCAACTGAGCAAGGAGTGTTGTGAACAGCCTCTCTCCCGACCTGCAGATTGGCCGTCAGTCCACGGAGTGTAAACCAAACTGGAAACACGTGTGACCACATTCCTTTCCTCCCTCTGTGAACTCACATTGGCCAAGGGAGCTTTTCGAGCTCGCAAACCTGGAAAGTATTACTAAAGAGGTCAATGCACAAGTGAAAATAGACACAGAGCGCTGGAGTAACTCAGCGGGTCAGGCAGCATCTGTGGAGAACATGGATAAGTGACGTTTCACAGAGTGCTGGAGTAACTCAGCTGGTCAGGCAGCATCTGGGGAGAACATGGATAAGTGACGTTTCACAGAGTGCTGGAGTAACTCAGCGGGTCAGGCAGCATCTGTGGAGAGAAGGAATGGGTGACGTTTCGGGTCGAGACCCTTCTTCAGCCACAATACAAGAGTTGAGACGTCATGATGTATCTGTACAAGTATTGGTGAGACCACACCTGGAGCACTGCGGGCAGTTCAGGTCGACCGGCTACAGGATGTCGTTGAGTAGGAAAGGGTGCAGAAGAGATTCACCAGGATATTACCTGGGCTTGTGGGCTTGTGTTACGGGGAGAAGGTGGACAGGCTGGGAGTTTTGTCTTTGGAGTGTAGGAGGCTGAGGGGTGACCTTATTGAGGTGTACAAGATCACGAGGGGCACGGATAAAGTGAACGCTCAGTCCTTTTCCCCAGGATACAGGATTCTGAAACTAGAGGGCAACGGGTTAAGGTGAGAGGGGAGAGATTTAAGTGGGATCTCTGCGGCAACTTTTTCACTCAGAGAGTAGCCCGTATCTGGAACGAACCTCCAGAGGAAGCTGTAGAAGCAGATACGGTTATGACTTTTGGAAGGTATTTGGACAGCTATTTGGATAGGATGGGTTTAGAGTAGGGTTGCCAACTTCCTCACTCCCAAATAAGGGACAAAGGGTGACGCAACCTCCTCTAGGCAGTGCCCGGGTCTCCGGACCTACACTGTCCGGACCTACACTGTCCGGGACTACATCGGCCCCCGGTCGACAGTGTCCTGGCCTACAGTGTCCGGGCCTACAGTGTCCAGGCCTACAGTGTCCAGGCCTACAGTGTCTAGGCCTACGGTGTCCGGGCCGACAGTGTGCAGGCCTACACCGTCCGGGCCTACAGTATCCGGGCCCACAGTGCCCCCCGGGCCTAATACGGGACAAGGGCGGTCCCGTACGGGACAAACCAATGTAGCCCAAATACGGGACAGTTGGCAACCCTAGTTTGGAGGGCTAATGGCCAAATGTAGGCAAATGGGACTAGCCCAGTATGCCAACCTGGTGGCATGGACCGAAGGGCCTGTTTCCGTGCTGTACATTGCTATGACTCGATGACTCTGTGTAATGGCCTCCTGTTTTTACAGCTGGGGTCCGGTCCTAGTGCATTTCCTGCAACGGTACTTTATGCTCTGGGTTACAATTACCGTTTTGATTGAGATAATTACGGGGGGGGGGGGGGGAAGTGTGGATCAAATTAATAGCTGGAAATTACAAATTGTTACAGGCTGTTGTTCATCAAATTTTGATTTTACTCGGCAAAATCAAAGCAGCCAAATAACATTCGGAAAACAAATATGTGAAATAACTTGTGCGAAAATCACCAGGTGGAGCAACGATTCCCTTTGGACTTTACAGACACAGCGCGGAAACAGGCCCTTCGGTCCACCGAGTCCGTGCTGACCAGTGATCACCCCGTACACTAGCATTACACAATGAACTACACGTTGGGGACAGTTTACATTTATGCCAAAGCCAATTAACCTACAAACCTGCACGTCTTTGGAGTGCGGGAGGAAACCGGAGCACCCGGAGAAAACCCACGCAGGTCACGGGGAGAACGTGCAAACTCCGTACAGTCAGCACCCGTAGTCAGGATGGAACCCGGGTCTCTGGTGTAGATGGGGCATCTTGGTAGGCATGGACGAGTTGGGCCGAAGGGCCTGTTTCCATAGTGTGCGACTCTAAGCAAAGGAATGTGCAGGAAAGAACCGCCGAGTCTGAAGAAGGGTCTCGACCCGAAATGTCGCCCATTCCTGCTCTCCAGGGATGCTGCCTGACCCGCTGAGTTACTCCAGCACTCTGTGAAACGTCACCTATCCATGTTCTCCACAGATGCTGCCTGACCCGCTGAGTTCCTCCAGCACTCTGTGAAACGTCACCTATCCATGTTCTCCACAGATGCTGCCTGACCCGCTGAGTTACTCCAGCACTCTGTGAAACGTCACCTATCCATGTTCTCCACAGATGCTGCCTGACCCGCTGAGTTACTCCAGCACTCTGTGAAACGTCACCTATCCATGTTCTCCACAGATGCTGACTGACCCGCTGAGTTACTCCAGCACTCTGTGAAACACTGGAATACACTGAATACACTGGAATTTAGAAGGATGAGAGGAGATCTTATCGAAACGTATAAGATTATTAAGGGGTTGGACACGTTAGAGGCAGGAAACATGTTCCCAATGTTGGGGGAGTCCAGAACAAGGGGCCACAGTTTAAGAATAAGGGGTAGGCCATTTAGAACTGAGATGAGGAAAAAAAATTTCAGTCAGAGAGTTGTGAATCTGTGGAATTCTCTGCCTCAGAAGGCAGTGGAGGCCAATTCTCTGAATGCATTCAAGAGAGAGCTATAAAGAGCTCTTAAGGATAGCGGAGTTAGGGGGTATGGGGAGAAGGCAGGAACGGGGTACTGATTGGGAATGATCAGCCATGATCACATTGAATGGCGGTGCTGGCTCGAAGGGCCGAATGGCCTCCTTTTGCACCTATTGCCTATTGTCTATTGTCTATAAACGTCACCTATCCATGTTCTCCAGAGATGCTGCCTGACCCGCTGAGTTACTCCAGCATTTTGTGTCTACCTTCTAAGTGAAGGAAGATGTGTTGAGCAAGGTTGCAGATAGATGTCCTTGTGCACAGGACCGCACCCTATGAGAGCAGGGATGGGAGAGAGGGGATTGCTTGCCTCCCGCTGGGTGAGATGAGGATAGAGACTGGGACCTCAACGCCTGTCATCTCATCACCCTTTCTCCCGTCATGCAGCGACCCTCTGTGGCTCCGGTTTCAACATACTAGGGGCATGGAGAACCAGCTGGGAACAGCATCGCGACCTCCTCAATTCACTGTCGCACCCGAACACCACAGCCCCACCCGGCTCGGACATGCCCCGCAAAGAGTGGGTCGCCCTGAACCGGCTCCGTACAGGGGTCGGCCGGTTCAATACCAACATGCATCGTTGGGGGTTGCGTCCATCAGCAGCCTGCGTGTGTGGAGCAGACCAGCAAACAGCGCAGCACGGCATGTCCGACTGCACTGTCCTCCGTCCCCCTGGTGGAGGGGTAGACCTCACGGCCCTTGCCAATAGCATGTTGCACTGGCTACAGCGCCTGGAGGGCGTTACATAATTCTGCTGCCTCAAACGCAAGAAGAGGAAGGATAGAGCCACACTTTACACACACTTCACCAGGCAGCGTTGCTCAAGTGTTGAACAAATGTTAAGGCTGACCTCTGCTGACAGTGAGCTACGATGCATAAAACTAATGGGCAGCCTCACACACTAACGCACACTGCCACGTTCACACGCTCCTGGTTTAACACCTCCCCCTCTCCCCACCATCATTTGGGATTCTTGTTTTGTCACCTGCCCACCTTGTCACCATCTCTCTTCCACAATGAGAATAACAAAACAAGACTTTAGTGCAGCCTGGAAAGTGAGTGGATTTATGAATCAAACACAGAGTGCTGTGGAGAACTTGGATCTGAAGAAGGGTCTCGGCCCGAAATGTCACCCATTCCTTCTCTCCACAGATGCTGCCTGACCCGCTGAGTTACAATAGATAATAGACAATAGACAATAGGTGCAGGAGGAGGCCATTCGGCCCTTCGAGCCAGCACCGCCATTCAATGTGATCATGGCTGGTCATTCTCAATCAGTACCCCCGTTCCTGCCTTCTCCCCATACCCCCTGACTCCGCTATCCTTAAGAGCTCTATCTAGCTCTCTCTTGAATGCATTCAGAGAATTGGCCTCCACTGCCTTCTGAGGCAGCGAATTCCACAGATTTACAACTCTCTGACTGAAAAAGTTTTTCCTCATCTCAGTTCTAAATGGCCTACCCCTTATTCTTAAACTTGTTCTGGACTCCCCCAACATTGGGAACATGTTTCCTGCCTCTAACGTGTCCAACCCCTTAATAATCTTATACGTTTCGATAAGATCTCCTCTCATCCTTCTAAATTCCAGTGTATACAAGCCTAATCGCTCCAGTCTTTCAACATATGATAGTCCCACCATTCCGGGAATTAACCTAGTAAACCTACGCTGCACGCCCTCAATAGCAAGAAATGTTACTCCAGCATTTTGTGTCTACCTTTGATTTAAACCAGCATCTGCAATTCTTTTTTTCCTTCAGGGTTCCGGGTTCGGGTTTCAGGGTTCGGAGTTCAGGGTTCAGTGTTCAGGGTTTGGGGTTCGGAGTTCAGGGTTCAGGGTTCGGGGTTTGGAGTTCAGGGTTCAAGGTTCAGGGTTTGGAGTTCAGGGGATCAGGGTTCAGGGTTTGGGGGTCAGGGGTTCAGGGTTCCGGATTCGGGGTCAGGGTCCGGGTTCAGGGTTTGTGGTTCAGGGTCCAGGTTCAGGGGGTCTGGGGTCAGGGGTTCAGGGTTCAGGGTTGATGTCCACGCTGACATTACTCTGCCTCCCATTTACCGTTCCGTTCTGTCTCTCTCCAAACACAATGGCAGGATGTACTCAATAAACCTTTATCTGTGAGACATTGGGAACAAGTTGCCTCAAATGTCCAGTTCACACTCTACATTACCCACACACACCTCCACACCTCCTGTTGCCTTGTGGCAATGTTTGACAGCTTTATTCAAATTAATTCACATAACTCCTGAACACAGAGAGGATGGCCAGTTCAAAGTGTCTTTCTTTGAAGTTGTGTTCTTTCATGATCGTCAATGTTCTCATCAGAAAGCAGTGTTCCCACTCTCTCCCCCCACACAGTGAAGGAGTTGGGATCATTGTAGTTATTTATAAACCACAGCCTTACAATGCATGTTTGACAAGTACATGAAGACTTGTGTGTGGGTCGAGAAAACCCGATGCTTGTTCAAACCGAAGGTAGACACAAAATGCTGGAGTAACTCAGCGGGTCGGGCAGCATCTGTGAAGAATATGGATAGGTGATGTTTCACAGAGTGCTGGAGTAACTCAGCGGGTCAGGCAGCATCTGTGGAGAACATGGATAGGTGACGTTTCACAGAGTGCTGGAGTAACTCAGCGGTGGTGTGTGTGCTGGGTGAGGGCGGTGGTCTTGTGTTGCAGGCATCCTGGGCTGGGGTGTCAGCGGTAGTGTGTGGGGTGAGGGCGGTGGTCTTGTGTTGCAGGCAGTGTGGGCTGGGCTGGGGTGTCAGTGGTGGTGTGTGTGCAGGGTGTGGGCAGTGGTCTTGTGTTGCAGGCAGCGTGGGCTGGGGTGTCAGCGGTGGTGTGTGTGCAGGGTGTGGGCAGTGGTCTTGTGTTGCAGGCAGCCTGGGCTGGGGTGTCAGTGGTGGTGTGTGTGTGGGGTGAAGGCAGTGGTCTTGTGTTGCAGGCAGCGTGGGCTGGGCTGGGGTGTCAGCGGTGGTGTGTGTGCAGGGTGAGGGCGGTGGTCTTGTGTTGCAGGCAGCCTGGGCTGGGCCGGCGTGTCAGTGGTGGTGTGTGTGCTGGGTGAGGGCGGTGGTCTTGTGTTGCAGGCAGCGTGGGCTGGGGTGTCAGTGGTGGTGTGTGTGCAGGGTGAGGGCGGTGGTCTTGTGTTGCAGGCAGCGTGGGCTGGGCTGGGGTGTCAGCGGTGGTGTGTGTGCTGGGTGAGGGCGGTGGTCTTGTGTTGCAGGCAGCGTGGGCTGGGGTGTCAGTGGTGGTGTGTGTGCAGGGTGTGGGCAGTGGTCTTGTGTTGCAGGCAGCGTGGGCTGGGGTGTCAGTGGTGGTGTGTGTGTGGGGTGAAGGCAGTGGTCTTGTGTTGCAGGCAGCCTGGGCTGGGGTGTCAGCGGTGGTGTGTGTGCTGGGTGAGGGCGGTGGTCTTGTGTTGCAGGCAGCGTGGGCTGGGCTGGGGTGTCAGCGGTGGTGTGTGTGCAGGGTGAGGGCGGTGGTCTTGTGTTGCAGGCAGCCTGGGCTGGGGTGTCAGCGGTGGTGTGTGTGCAGGGTGTGGGCAGTGGTCTTGTGTTGCAGGCAGCCTGGGCTGGGCTGGGGTGTCAGCGGTGGTGTGTGTGCAGGGTGAGGGCGATGGTCTTGTGTTGCAGGCAGCGTGGGCTGGGCTGGGGTGTCAGCGGTAGTGTGTGGGGTGAGGGCGGTGGTCTTGTGTTGCAGGCAGCGTGGGCTGAGCTGGGGTGTCAGCGGTGGTGTGTGTGCTGGGTGAGGGCGGTGGTCTTGTGTTGCAGGCAGCGTGGGCTGAGCTGGGGTGTCAGCGGTGGTGTGTGTGCAGGGTGAGGGCGGTGGTCTTGTGTTGCAGGCAGCCTGGGCTGGGCCAGCGTGTCAGCGGTGGTGTGCGGTTTGACAGAGTGGGATCAGGAGGTTGGGTCGCAGTTCAGCTGCAGTGGCTGGAGGCAGGTGTGGCGCTGAAAGAATGAAACACGATAGGCCAGCATTGTGGGAGAGACGGGCTGGTGATTCAGATCCCCCGCGTGTGGTCACAGCTACATTGGCAGTGCTCACAGGTGACTGAGGACCGGGGACAACTCAATGAATGAAAGGTCTGGCCTTCACAAAGCACGCCTCCACGACATTCCGATGTGTGTTGTGGCCATGAAGGTACTTTTGAAGTGTAGCCACCACTGTCACCTAGAGCTACACTTTACAGAGCACCATCCCACAACGGACATCAGGATAAAGAGCCCATCACCTGCTGGGTAGCAGGTGAGTGCAGACTCTGGAATCCTGAGCACCACGGAGACGGGAAGACAGTGGGAGAACTGGGAAGGGGGAGGGGAAGAGAGCGACAGAGGGACTATCTAAAGTTGGAGATGTCAATGTTCATACCGCTGGGCTGCAAGCTGCCCAAGCGAAATATGACGTGCTTGCTGTTCCTCCAATTTCCGGTGGGCCTCACTATGGCACTGGAGGAGGCCCATGTCAGAAAGATCAGACTGGGAGTGGGAGAGGGAGTTGAAGTGCTCAGCCACCAGGAGATCAGGTTGGTTAAGGCGGACTGAGTGAAGGTGTTGAGCGAAACGATCGCCGAGGCTGCGTTTGGTCTCACCGATGTAGAGAAGTTGACATCTGGAACAGCGGATACAATAGATGAGGTTGGAGGAGGTGAACCCTTGCCTGCACTTGATCCATATTCCTCCATTCCCTACATATCCATGTGCCTGTATAAAAGCCTGTTAAACACCACTATGTGTAAAAATAAACAGCACTGGTCATCTACTTTAAACTTTGCCCCTCTCACCTTAAAGCTGTGCCCTCTAGTCTTTGACATTTTCACCCTGAGAGAAAGGTTCTGACTGTCTACCCTATCTAGGCTGAACATTTAGTTGGAATCTTCAAGCATTAACGTCTTTGAATGAAATCCCTTTAAAGTGATGGAGAGGGAACTATCTGACCAACCTGTGTTTTAATGACAAAGATGGACACAAAATGCTGGAGTAACTCAGCGGGTCAGGCAGCATCTGTGGAGAACATGGATAGGTGACGTTTCACAGAGTGCTGGAGTAACTCAGCGGGTCAGGCAGCATCTGTGGAGAACATGGATAGGTGACGTTTCACAGAGTGCTGGAGTAACTCAGCGGGTCAGGCAGCATCTGTGGAGAGAAGGAATGGGTGATGTTTGGTCTAAAGAAGGGTTCACCAGCTGGAACGTCACCTATCCCATTTCTCCAAGTATTCAGTGTGAATGTGTGCTGATTAAGTGGGGAACGTATGAATGATAATGTGATCCTCCTACACGGCAGCTATTGGTTGTCCATCGTTGCTGTGAAGTGAGTGAATGGACGTGTGTGTGACAGCGCTGGATACAGGCCATGTATTCCACTACAAGCCATACCTTGAGTTGCGGTGCCCATGGGCTTTGTCCCATCGCCACCCTTGACCTGCTCCTTTCTTCCCTTCTTACACATGAACCATCTAAAGATAATGCATTTGCAAGTTGTTATTGGTCTGGCCTGGTCATGAATGTTACCCTAATCCCCTGACTTGCATTGCATCTACTCTTTTATCAAAAGCCGCTCTTTGAAGTTGCTAAATCCCGCGGGCTGAGCCTTCCCCACTTCTCATCTCATGTCCGTATGAAACAAGCCTTGCTTGCAGTGTGCATGGATCACTGCACTCTGCTTTGTCCGGCTTCACAGGCAGGAGGAGCGTGACTCTGTTCTCCAGCATGTCGGTACGTCCTCCCTTTCCTGCCACTGAACTGTAGCCTTCAATAACCAGCGATGTAGCAGGCAAGCACCACAGCCTGCACACATTGCCACCTGCCTCAGCTGCCTCTCACCACATCGATTCATCCCCTTTAAACCACAACTAAACATCATCAAAACACAATGTGTGGGAAGGAACTGCAGGCGCTGGTTTACACTGAAGATGGACACAAAGAAAGTGCTGGAGTAACTCAGCGGGACAGGCAGCATCCCTGGAGAGAAGGAATGGGTGACTTTTCAAGTCGAGACCCTTCTTCAGACATTTTTCAGACTTCAGTCTGAAGAAGAGTCTCAACCCGAAATGTCACCCATTCCTTCTCTCCACAGGTGCTGCCTCACCCGCTGAGTTACTCCAGCACTCTGTGAAACGTCACCTATCCATGTTCTCCGCAGATGCTGCCTGACCCGCTGAGTTACTCCAGCACTCTGTGAAACGTCACCTATCCATGTTCTCCATAGATGCTCTCCTGACCCGCTGAGTTACTCCAGCACTCTGTGAAACGTCACCTATCCATGTTCTCCGCAGATGCTGCCTGACCCGCTGAGTTACTCCAGCACTCTGTGAAACGTCACCTATCCATGTTCTCCACAGATGCTGCCTGACCCGCTGAGTTACTCCAGCACTCTGTGTCCATCTTTGTCATTAAAACACAGGTTGGTCAGATAGTTCCCTCTCCATCACTTTAAAGGGATTTCATTCAAACACGTTAATGCTTGAAGATTCCAACTAAATGTTCAGCCTAGATAGGGTAGACAGTCAGAACCTTTCTCTCAGGGTCAAAATGTCAAAGACTAGAGGGCACAGCTTTAAGGTGAGAGGGGCAAAGTTTAAAGGAGATGAGCAGTGCTGTTTATTTTTACACATAGTGGTGTTTAACAGGCTTTTATACAGGCACATGGATATGTAGGGAATGGAGGAATATGGATCACATGCAGGCAAAGGTTCACCTCCTCTAACCTCATCTATTGTATCCGCTGTTCCAGATGTCAACTTCTCTACATCGGTGAGACCAAACGCAGGCTCGTCGTTCGTTCTGCTCAACACCTTCGCTCAGTCCGCCTTAACCAACCTGATCTCCCGGTGGCAGAGCACTTCAACTCCCCCTCCCATTCCCAGTCTGACCTTTCTGACATGGGCCTCCTCCAGTGCCATAGTGAGGCCCACCGGAAATTGGAGGAACAGCACCTCATATTTCGCCTGGGCAGCTTGCAGCCCAGCGGTATGAACATTGACTTCTCCAACTTTAGATAGTTCCTCTGTCCCTCTCTTCCCCCCACTCCCCCTTCTCCAACTACATCCTTTCTTCCCCCCCCCCCCTGATATCAGTCTGAAGACGGTTCTCGACCCGAAACGTCATCCATTCCTTCTCTCCTGAGATGCTGCCTGACCCGCTGAGTTACTCCAGCATTTCGTGTCATGTTTGGCCTTTAGTTAGTCTGGAGATACAGTGCGGAAACAGGCCCTTCAGCCCACTGAGTCCGCACTGACCAGCGATCCCCGCACACTAACACTATCCTACACACACTAGGGACAATTTACACTTGTACCATGTATAATTAACCTACAATTAACCTACAACCCAAGCCAAGTAAACTACAAACCTGCACGTCTTTGGACTGTGGGAGGAAACCGGAGCACCCGGAGAAAACCCACGCAGGTCACGGTGAGAACATACAAACTCCGTACAGACAGCACCCGTGGTCGGGATCGAACCCGGGTCTCTGGCGCTGTGAGGCAGCAACTCTACCGCTGCGCCACTGTGCCGCCCCAGTGCATTGTGGGCAGGAGGCCCTGTTCCTGAGCTGTGCTGCTCTGAGTAACATTCCTTCAACACAAGTCCAGAATTCCGGAGGCTTGTCCACACCCACAGAGCCGTCTCCGCCGGGAGTCAGGAACGCCACAGACCCCCTCTCACCATCGAGGATTGCCATGCATTCTAAGCCTCAGCCAAATATTGGCTCTGCTCTTCACTGCCAGAGCAGTGTTAAGCGCCAGATTACATGGCATTGTAAATATGGTTGACAATCCCCACCCTCTGTGGAAACATGGATGGAGGAAGAGCACAGAACATTCCAGACACAGGAACGGCCCCCCCTGTCTCTTCCCCTCATCCACCCACCTGCACGCCAAGGAATAAACCTCTCCCTCTAGCTCAGGCCCTCCAGCTTTGGCAACATCCTTGTACAAAGCTTCTCTGCATTCTCTCCAGCTTCACGCCATTCTAACCGGAGGTTCGATCATCCCGACGCGGTGACTGCGGACGGTTCGACAGCCCCAACCGCCGGTGAACAAAGAGGAAGATGACTGGACTTTATTATGGAGAACGTGGATAGGTGACGTTTCACAGAGTGCTGGAGTAACTCAGTGGGTCAGGCAGCATCTGTGGAGAACATGGATAGGTGACGTTTCACAGAGTGCCGGAGTAACTCAGCGGGTCAGGCAGCATCTGTGGAGAACGTGGATAGGTGACGTTTCACAGAGTGCCGGAGTAACTCAGCGGGTCAGGCAGCATCTGTGGAGAACGTGGATAGGTGACGTTTCGGGTCGAGACCCTTCTTCAGACTGAGAGTCAGGGGAGAGGGAAACGAGAGGTATAGACGGATAAAGTGTGCAAACGACAGATCAAAGCAGACGGTGCTCAACGAAATGTAGAATGGTTCATTGTTAGCTGAGGAGAAGGTGACAACGAGGCACACATAGAAACACAGAAACACAGAAACATAGAAACAGAGAAATTAGGTGCAGGAGGAGGCCATTCGGCCCTTCGAGCCAGCACGGCCATTCATTGCGATCATGGCTGATCATCCACAATCAGTAACCCGTGCCTGCCTTCTCCCCATATCCCTTGATTCCACTAGCCCCTAGAGCTCTATCTAACTCTCTTTTAAATTCAGCAGTGATTTGGCCTCCACTGCCCTCTGTGGCAGAGAGTTTCACAAATTCACAACTCTCTGGGTGAAAACGTTTTTTCTCACCTCAGTTTTAAATGGCCTCCCCTTTATTCTTAGACTGTGGTCCCTGGTTCTGGACTCCCCCAACATTGGGAATATTTTTCCTGCATCTAGCTTGTCTAGTCCTTTTATAATTTTACACATCTCTATAAGATCCCCTCTCATCCTTCTAAACTCCAGTGAATACAAGCCCAGTCTTTCCAACCTTTCCTCATATGACAGTCCTGCCATCCCGGGGATTAACCTGGTGAACCTACGCTGCACTGCCTCAATAGCAAGGACGTCCTTCCTCAAACTAGGAGACCAAAACTGCACACAATACTCTGGATGTGGTCTCACCAGGGACCTGTACAACTGCGGAAGGACCTCTTTATTCCTGTACTCAAATCCTCTTGTTATGAAGGCCAATTAGCTTTCTTCACTGCCTGCTGTACCTGCACGCTTAAAAACAGAAAAATTAATCTGAAGGACAGTGAAACTAGTCGGAGACCTGGGGTGGGGAGGAACGGTGAGAGAGGGGAAGCGAGGGTCACTTGAAGTTAGGATTCTTCAAACTTCAATTGAATGGTCTTCAGTGCACAGACTCAGGATAAAGGGAATTAACTGTGTAGGAAGGAACTGAGGATGCTGGTTTAAACCAATGATAGACACAAAAGGCTGGGGTAACTCAGCGGGTCAGGCAGCATCTCTGGAGAGAAGGAATGGTAATGTTTCGGGTTGAGACCCTTCTTCAGACTAGTCAGCGGAAAGGGAAACGAGAGATATAGACGGCGATGTGGAGAGATAAAGTACAATGAATGAAAGATATGCAGAGAGTGACGATGATCAAGGAATCAGGCCGTTGTTAGCTGCTTGTTGGGTGAGAACGAGAAGCTGGTGCGACTTGGGTGGGGGAGGGGTGGAGAGAGACGGAATGCCGGGGCTACCTGAAGTGAGAGAAATCAATATTCATACCACTGGGCTGTAAGCTGGCCAAGTCAAATATGAGGTGCTGTTCCTCCAATCTGTGTTGATCCTCACTCTGACAATGGAGGAGACCGAGGACAGAAAGGCCTGTGGAGGAATGGGGCAACTGGGAATAATGTCTCGTGCAAGATAAGGTCCAGTAAACACCGATTAAAGATAGCCCGAGGGTCTCCAGTGAGGGAGATGGGAGGTCAGGACCGCAGTCGAGTTGGTGAGATGACTGATCGGTGATAACAGCCGGGGTAGCGATGGGGGGGGGGGGGGGGTGGGGGGCACGCAGAAAGAAGTGGACTCAATGAAAGGAAGGGGAACGAGGAGTTAACGAGAATAACAGGAGCAAAGCTAATGTACAAAGAGAAAAACACATGAGCAGAACCAGAATATGGCAAAGTGAAACAACATACCTTGGCGCAAGAGAGGGATTTGTAGCAGGGAGCTGAACACCAGTGGAGTCACAAGATGGATGCAGCATCAAGCACAAACCCCTGCAGGACAGCCATGTGTGGGCTGTAAAAACTAATATGCTGTGTTGTGGGTTTTATGGACTAAAGCTGACTGCCAGTTGGCAGACTCTGCCTGCACAGTGTCCACATCACTCTCCCCGGCCCCATAAACATCAACACAGGACTAACGCCACAATATCCCCCGTCACTGTTTGCAATTCTCCATTTATATTCTTACGCTTTATGAAAGTTAACGAACGTGATAGCAACAGCGTGCAGGAAAAAAACTGCAGATGCTGGTCGACATCGAAGGTGGACACAGAGTGCTGGAGTAACTCAGCGGGTCAGGCAGCATCTGTGGAGAACGTGGACAGGTGACGTTTCACAGAGTGCTGGAGTAACTCAGCGGGTCAGGCAGCATCTGTGGAGAACATGGATAGGGGACGTTTCACAGAGTGCTGGAGTAACTCAGCGGGTCAGGCAGCATCTGTGGAGAACGTGGACAGGTGACGTTTCACAGAGTGCTGGAGTAACTCAACGGGTCAGGCAGCATCTGTGGAGAAAAAAGGATGGGTGACGTTTCACAGAGTGCTGGAGTAACTCAGCGGGTCAGGCAGCATCTGTGGAGAACGTGGGTAGGAGACGTATTTGGTCGGGGCACACATTGCAGACGTGGGTGGTACTGGACATGTTCACAGCTTTCCTCAGTGCCTGGACACCACACAGTTGGACTGGCACAAGGTCATTCACTTTGCCCAGCTGTGAGCTGGCATGACCTGCAGTCAGTGTGCGTGTGAGTGTGAGACTGCAGCTCCTGACTGATATCCCACTCGGCACAACAGCTGGCAGTGAGGTAAACCTGCAAACCATCTCCCAACCCTGTTTATTGCTGCCAATTATTGCAACAAGGAGCATTGTCCAATAAACCCAATTTATGGCTGGTATAAATTTGAGACACACATATTTTGGAGCACCACTAAGTAGCTGTTCTGTCCCCGGTCCTGGAATCGCTGAATAAATCTGCCACAACACAGACCCTGCCTCTGCACTGCGAATGGGTTTTTATTGTTCTGCCGGAGTAGTTCAGCTGGTGTGTTGCCCAACAGCCACCCAGAGTAGCTCTCATACACACACACAGAGCTGCTGCCCTGGAGATTGGCTGCTCCATTGTTGAAATTGGATCTGTCTGAAGAAAGGTCTCGACCTGAAACGTCACCTATCCATGTTCTCCACAGATGCTGCCTGACCCGCTGAGTTACTCCAGCACTCTGTGAAACGTCACCTATCCATGTTCTCCACAGATGCTGCCTGACCCGCTGAGTTACTCCAGCACTCTGTGAAACGTCACCTATCCATCACCCCGTACACTTGTTTACTTTGGAAGTGCAGCGCGGAAACAGGCCCTTCCCCACCGAGTCCGCGCCGACCAACATTCACCCTGGGGTACAGGGGGGTACAGGGGGTACAGGGGGTACAGGGGGTACAGGGCCGTGTGTGGGGTACAGGCTGTATGTGGGGTACAGGGCCGTGTGTGGGGTACAGGGTGTGTGTGGGGTACAGGGGCTGTGTGTGGGGTACAGGGGGGGGTGTGGGACCAGGGGGTGTGTGTGGGGTACAGGGCCGTGTGTGGGGTACAGGGTGTGTGTGGGGTACAGGGGCTGTGTGTGGGGTACAGGGGCTGTGTGTGGGGTACAGGGGGTGTGTGGGACCAGGGGGTGTGTGTGGGGTACAGGGCTGTGTGTGGGGTACAGGGGGTGTGTGGAGTACAGGGGGGTACATGAGGGGGGTACAGGGGGGGTACAGGGCCGTGTGTGGGGTACAGGGCTGTGTGTGGGGTACAGGGCTGTGTGTGGGGTACAGGCCGTGTGTGTGGTACAGGGCCGTGTGTGGGGTACAAGGCTGTGTGTGGGGTACAGGGCCGTGTGTGGGGTACAGGGCCGTGTGTGTGGGGTACAGGGGGTACAGGGCCATGTGTGGGGTACAGGGCCGTGTGTGGGGTACAGGGGTGTGTGGGGTACAGGCTGTGTGTGGGGTACAGGGGTGTGTGGGGTACAGGGCCGTGTGTGGGGGGTACAGGGCCGTGTGTGGGTTACAGGTGTGTGTGGGGTACAGGTGTGTGTGGAGTACAGGGCCGTGTGTGGGGTACAGGACCGTGTGGGGTACAGGGGTGTGTGTGGGGTACAGGCTGTGTGTGGGGTACAGGGGTGTGTGGGGTACAGGGGTGTGTGGGGTACAGGGCCGTGTGTGGGGTACAGGTGTGTGTGGGGTACAGGGGTGTGTGGGGTACAGGGCCGTGTGGGGTACAGGGCCGTGTGTGGGGGGTACAGGGCCGTGTGTGGGGTACAGGTGTGTGTGGGGTACAGGTGTGTGTGGGGTACAGGGCCGTGTGTGGGGTACAGGACCGTGTGGGGTACAGGGCCGTGTGTGGGGTACAGGGGTGTGTGGGGTACAGGGCCGTGTGTGGGGTACAGGGCCATGTGTGGGGTACAGGGCCATGTATGGGGTACAGGGGTGTGTGTGGGGTACAGGGCCGTGTGTGGGTACAGGGGTGTGTGGGGTACAGGGGTGTGTGGGGTACAGGGCCGTGTGTGGGGTACAGGGGTGTGTGGGGTACAGGGCCGTGTGTGGGGTACAGGGGTGTGTGTGGGGTACAGGGCCGTGTGTGGGGTACAGGGCCATGTGTGGGGTACAGGGGTGTGTGGGGTACAGGGGTGTGTGGGGTACAGGGCCGTGTGTGGGGTACAGGCCGTGTGTGGGGTACAGGCCATGTGTGGGGTACAGGGCCATGTGCGGGGTACAGGGGTGTGTGGGGTACAGGGGTGTGTGGGGTACAGGGCCGTGTGTGGGGTACAGGGCCGTGTGTGGGGTACAGGGCCATGTGTGGGGTACAGGGGTGTGTGGGGTACAGGGCCGTGTGTGGGGTACAGGGCCGTGTGTGGGGTACAGGGCCATGTGTGGGGTACAGGGGTGTGTGGGGTACGGGGGTGTGTGGGGTACAGGGCCGTGTGTGGGGTACAGGCCGTGTGTGGGGTACAGGCCGTGTGTGGGGTACAGGCTGTGTGTGGGGTACATGGGTGTGTGGGGTACAGGGGTGTGTGGGGTACAGGGTTGTGTGGGGTCAGGGGTGTGTGGGGTACAGGGCCGTGTGTGGGGTACAGGCTGTGTGTGGGGTACAGGGGTGTGTGGGGTACAGGGGTGTGTGGGGTACAGGGCCGTGTGTGGGGTACAGGGCCGGGTGTGGGGTACAGGGCCGTGTGTGGGGTACAGGGGTGTGTGGGGTACAGGGTCATGTGTGGGGTACAGGGCCGTGTGTGGGGTACAGGGGTGTGTGGGGTACTGGGCCGTGTGTGGGGTACAGGCCGTGTGTGGGGTACAGGGGCGTGTGTGGGGTACAGGCCGTGTGTGGGGTACAGGGGCGTGTGTGGGGTACAGGGCTGTGTGTGGTGTACAGGGGTGGTGGGGTACAGGGCCGTGTGTGGGGTACAGGGCCGTGTGTGGGGTACAGGGGTGTGTGGGGTACAGGGCCGTGTGTGGGGTACAGGCTGTGTGTGGGGTACAGGCCGTGTGTGGGGTGCAGGGGCGTGTGTGGGGTACAGGGCCGTGTGTGGTGTACAGGGCCGTGTGTGTGGTACAGGCTGTGTGTGGGTTACAGGCCGTGTGTGGGGTACAGGGGCGTGTGTGGGGTACAGGGCCGTGTGTGGTGTACAGGGGCGTGTGGGGTACAGGCTGTGTGTGGGGTACAGGGGTGTGTGGGGTACAGGCCGTGTGTGGGGTACAGGCCGTGTGTGGGGTACAGGCCGTGTGTGGGGTACAGGGCTGTGTGTGGGGTACAGGGCTGTGTGTGGGGTACAGGGCTGTGTGTGGAGTACAGGCCCTGTGTGGGGTACAGGGTGTGTGTGTGTGGGGTACAGGGGTGTGTGTGGGGTACAGGCCCTGTGTGGGGTACAGGGGGTGTGTGGGGTACAGGGGGGTGTGTGGTACAGGGCCCTGTGTGGGGTACAGGGGGTGTGTGGGGTACAGGGGGGTGTGTGGTACAGGGCCCTGTGTGGGGTACAGGGGGTGTGGGGTACAGGGCCGTGTGTGGGGTACAGGGCCGTGCGTGGGGTACAGGGCCGTGTGTGGGGTACAGTGAAGCCTGTAGGCTGGCGGTGGTGGGGGCGATGGTGTGAGTGAAGCCCACACGAGTGGGCGAGCATGGAGGGGGAGCTGGTCTCTTTGCTGGAAGCCACCACTTTGCTCTCCCAGATCACAGAGTTAGAGCAGTGATTGCAGGAGAGGGCTCCAGCAGGCAGCCGGGTTCATGGTTAAGGACCCAGCCTGTGGTCACACAGTGGAGAATCACGCTGACATGCACACCCTGGATTAAAGATGAGAGGGGATCTAATAGAGACGTATAAAATTATAAAAGGACCGGACAAGCTAGATGCAGGAAAAATGTTCCCAATGTTGGGGGAGTCCAGAACCAGGGGCCACACAGTCTAAGAATAAAGGGGAGGCCATTTAAAGCTGATGTGAGAAGAAACCTTTTCACCCAGAGAGTTGTGAATTTGTGGAATTCTCTGCCACCGAGGGCAGTGGAGGCCAATTCACTGGATGGATTTAAAAGAGAGTTAGATAGAGCTCTAGGGGCTAGTGGAATCAAGGGATATGGGGAGAAGGCAGGCACGGGTTGCTGATTGTGGATGATCAGCCATGATCACAATGAATGGCGGTGCTGGCTCGAAGGGCCAAATGGCCTCCTCCTATGTTTTTCTGTTTACTGAGCACTATATCTGAGGAAGGATGTGTTGGCTCTGGAGAGGGTCCAGAGGAGGTTTACAAGAACCATCCCAGGAATGAGTGGGTTAACCTATGACGAGCGTTTGTCAGCACTGGGCCTGGAGTTTAGAAGAATGAGGGGGGACCTCATTCAACGGTACAGATTAATGAAAGGCCTGGATAGAATGGATGTGGAGTGGATGTTTCCACAAGTGGGAGAGTCCAGAACCAGAGGTCACAGCCTCAGAATTAAAGGACGTTCTTTTGGGAAGGTGATGAGGAGGAATTTCTTTAGTCAGAGGGTGGTGAATCTGTGGAATTCTTTGCCTCAGAAGGCTGTGGAGGCCAAGTCAGTGGATATTTTTTAAGGCAGAGATAGATAGGTTTGTGATTAGTACGGGTCAAGGGTTATGGGGAGAAGGCAGGAGAATGGGGTTTGGAGGGAGAGATAGATCAGCCATGATTGAATGGCGGAGGAGACTTGATGGGCTGAATGGCCTCATTCTACTCCTATTCCTTATGACATGACCTTACTGTAAGCCGCGTTTAATAAACATTGGGTAGTCACAAAATGCTGGAGTAACTCAGCGGGACAGGCAGCATCTCTGGAGAGAAGGAATGGGCGACGTTTCGGCTCCGAGACCCCTCTTCAGGCAGTGGAGGCCGGTGAATTGGCCTCCACTGCCTTCCGTGGCAGAGAGTCGCGGCAGAGGTGGCCCTGCTTCTAACCAGCTCCCTCCAATCCCACGGGACTTTAACATAAAGGGGCTGAAATCAATACCTTTACCAGCGTAGCCGGGAGATGAGAAGCAGACTCGCACCAGATTCCTTACATCTTTTCAGGCTTCTGGGTGAAGAATAGTGGAGTGGGTAAACTGATAACGTCCAGCTCACTGACCGCGGGAGACTGGAGGTTGGCTCCCAGTCACTCATTGTTTGCACAGGCTCAACATACCTGCCCAGACAGAGTGAATGTTTCCCCGGCCCACCTGCGTGACCGCAAGCTTGAAACTTTAAACCCCACACAAGCCAGGTATTCCTTTGAAGAGAGTCCTTCTTACAAACTGTCCGGGGCCTGAGATTTGCTGTGGAGTTTCACTCCCGACCCATGGCTTCATCCCAACATCTATCTCCAAATAAATAGTCACTACAGTTTCAGTAACCATCTGCATTATTCTCTCTGTAGTTTAGATTAGTTTAGTCTAGTTTTAAATCAGAGATACAGCGTGGAAATAAGCCCTTCGTCCCACCGAGTCGGCGCCGACCAGCGATCCCCGCACACTAACTCTATCCTACACACACACTAGGGACGATTTACAACCTTTACTGAAGCCGATTAACCTACAAACCTGCACGTCTTTGGAGTGTGGGAGCACCCGGAGAAAACCTCACGGGGAGAACGTACAAACTTCGTACAGACAGCGCCCTTAGTTGGGATCGAACCCGGGTCTCTGGCGCTGTGAGGCAGCAACTCTACCGCTGCGCCACCGTGCCGATACTGTAGAAACTAGGAATTGCAGATGTTAGTTTACAAAGAAGGACAGAGTGCCGGAGTAACTCGGCGGGTCGGGCAGCATCTCTGGAGAACATGGATGGGTGACGTTTCGGGTCTATCTTTAGAAAACACTTTCTAAATGTCCACATGGACTAATGTAGTTTAACCCGTAGCATCATATTCTTTGTTATTTCTGAAGAAGGGTCTCGACCCGAAACATCACCTATCCATGTTCTCCAGAGATGCTGCCTGACCCGCTGAGTTACTCCAGCACTCTGTGAAACGTCACCTCTGGAGAACATGGATAGGTGACGTTTCACAGAGTGCTGGAGTAACTCAGCGGGTCAGGCAGCATCTGTGGAGAACATGGATAGATGACGTTTCGGGTCTACCTTTAGAAAACACTTTCTAAATGTCCACATGGACTAATGTAGTTTAACCCGGATAGATTTGTTTGTGTTTATTCTAGTTCAGTTCAGTGCAGATTAATGTCACGTGTACCGAGGTACAGTGAAAAGCTTTTGTTGCGTGCTAACCAGTCAGCGGAAAGACAATACATAACAATACAAGTGTCCAGCCCTAGTGCCCTGCTTGCTGTACACCCATATATACTGTACACAGCCCTAGTGCCCTGCTTGCTGTACACCCATATATACTGTACACAGCCCTAGTGCCCTGCTTGCTGTACACCCATATATACTGTACACAGCCCTAGTGCCCTGCTTGCTGTACACCCATATATACTGTACACAGCCCTAGTGCCCTGCTTGCTGTACACCCATATATACTGTACACAGCCCTAGTGCCCTGCTTGCTGTACACCCATATATACTGTACACAGCCCTAGTGCCCTGCTTGCTGTACACCCATATGTACTGCTCAAGGTTGCATGTGTTTCTCCCTTGCTTCCACACAGGGCTGCTTGGATTTGTGTGGAGTCACTGGTCCCCTGCTGCCTGTGTACAGGAGCAGTGGTCTACACTCATCATACGGGAGTGGTGACCATCGCAGGGGTCTACAGAGAGTGGTGGGCACTGCCCGGTCCATCACGGGCACTCACCCTCCCACCATCGAAGGACCTGTGGGCAGGCATGAAACATCACCACAGCATGTGGTACAAGACCCTGGAGGGCAGGTACTAACGCTGCAATATGGTCCAAGGACAGACTCCCCAGAACAACGACCAGAGACCACCTCACCTGTGGAGACTGTGGAAGGACCTGCCAGCCATGATCGCATTGAATGGCGGTGCTGGCTCGAAGGGCCGAATGGCCTGCTCCTGCACCTATTGTCTATTGTCTATTGTCATGGATAGGGCCCAGTCAGTCACACAAGGAAATGTAGCCACAGATGAAAAATCGCTCCCTCTCCAAGCAGGACAAAGCCAAGCCGCTTCATCATCTCCCACAGATAGTCGGATGAGAGAGAGAGAGAGAGAGAGAGAGAGAGAGAGAGAGAGAGAGAGAGAGAGAGAGAGAGAGAGAGAGAGAGAGAGAGAGAGAGAGAGAGAGAGAGAGAGAGAGAGAGAGAGAGAGAGAGAGAGAGAGAGAGAGAGAGAGAGAGAGAGAGAGAGAGAGAGAGAGAGAGAGAGAGAGAGATGCAAAGCTTCAACACAAAATACAAAACAATGGAAAAAGAGACAATTAATATAGAGATGGTCATCTGCGTTTTAAGTCACACATTTCACAGCATGACTAAAGGGACACAGCTCTGCTGCAATAACACTGGGGCATCAGGAAACCATCTAACCTGGCGATAAATCATAAAAATCATAAGCATAATCAGAATGTGGTTAAGTACAGAGTTATTTAATTGCAAGATTAATGTAATCTTTCTGGTATAAATTGGCCAAAAGATTTGATGAAATCCTACTTGAAGAATGTCACAAAAATGGCAAGGACACACAGGGACATCTACAATACAATACAATACAATACAATACAATACAATACAATACAATACAATACAATACAATACAATCTATCTTTATTGTCATTGTACAGGGGTACAACGAGATTGGGAATGCGCCTCCCATACGATGCAATAAATTGATTGATTTAAACAACAACCCAACGAAACAAATCGTAACAGTTTTAAGACAGAATAAAGTGCAAGTAGATCTGATATTTCTTTGTAAAAACCGATGTATTTATTTTTGCCTCATCTGATTATTTTAGCTATACACCATGATCTACTTAAAATACAGGATATGAAACAATGGGAACATTACGTGAAAGAACAGGAAAGTAACCTGGAGGTTTGGAGTCCGTCAGTTTCATGACTGAGTGCCGTATTTATGGAAATACCCTTATATACCTGTATATAATATAGGAAGGAACTGCAGATGCTGGTTTAAACCGAAGGTAGACACAAAATGAAACGTCACCCATTCCTTCTCTCCCGAGATGCTGCCTGACCCGCTGAGTTACTCCAGCACTCTGTGAAACGTCACCTATCCATGTTCTCCACAGATGCTGCCTGACCCGCTGAGTTACTCCAGCACTCTGTGAAACGTCACCTATCCATGTTCTCCACAGATGCTGCCTGACCCGCTGAGTTACTCCAGCACTCTGTGAAACGTCACCTATCCATGTTCTCCACAGATGCTGCCTGACCCGCTGAGTTCCTCCAGCATGTTGTGTCTACCTTTGGTGTAAACCAGCGTCTGCAGTTCCTCTACACACTGGTGTCCTCTCTCGGTCCCCGGCAGACAGTCTCCCCCTGGAGGTAGGGTCAATTTCTCCGTGCCGTCGCGGCTGGCTGCATCCAATGACAGTCGAGGAATCCTTAGAATCCAGTGTATGTAAACTGACCTAGATGACATCAACATTGTGGTACGTACTCTCGTGGAAAACTACCCTGTTGAAAAACTGCACACATTCCAAACTCAACGCCCGGTAATTGGATATTTTGTTCCATATTTACTAAAAAGCGAAAGCAAAAGCAAAAGCAAACACAGTCTCTTGCCCAGAGTAGGGGAATCGAGGACCAGAGGACATAGGTTCAAGGTGAAGGGGAAAAGATTTAATAGGAATCCGAGGGGTGACTTTTTCACAGGGTGTATGGAACAAGCTGCCAGTGGAGGTAGTTGGGGCTGGGACTATCCCATCGTTGAAGAAACAGTTAGACAGGTACATGGATAGGACAGGTTTGGAGGGATATGGACCAAACGCAGGCAGGTGGGACTAGTGTAGCTGGGACATTGTTGGCCGGTGTGGGCAAGTTGGGCCGAAGGGCCTGTTTCCACACTGTATCACTCTATGATTTGATGACTCTAGAATCAGATACCTTTCCATTTCTGGGACATGAGAATTAATCCAACACAGACTGAAGGTGGAGAGGAGGCACAAAGTGCTGGAGGATCTCAGCGGGTCAGGCAGCGTCTGTGGAGGGAATGGCCAGGCGACTGGACACACTGGGTCAGGCCGGTGAACAGGTGAACAGTGAACAGGTGAACAGTGAACAGGTGAACAGTGAACAGGTGAACAGTGAACAGGTGAACAGTGAACAGGTGAACAGGTGAACAGTGAACAGGTGAACAGTGAACAGGTGAACAGGTGAACAGTGAACAGGTGAACAGGTGAACAGTGAACAGTGAACAGGTGAACAGTGAACAGGTGAACAGTGAACAGGTGAACAGTGAACAGGTGAACAGTGAACAGTCACTGCAGCGGGTGGAATGCAACCTTGACAAGGAGTGTAAGATAGTTGTATAATAGTTTATTGTTTGTCCTCTGACTGAAAATGTGTAGGAAGGAACTGCAGATGCTGGTTTAAATCGAAGATAGACACAAAATGCTGGAGTAACTCAGCGGGACAGGCAGCAACTCTGGAGAGAAGGAATGGGTGACGTTTCGGGTCGAGACCCTCTTCAGACTTCTTAAAACAAACTGAACTTCAGGCATGCAAGAATGAGATGGCATTTCACATGGCGGTCGGTAGTTGAGACAAGGTATAATGGCTGAAAACTCTCTGAGCAAATGTTTCGTTCTACTTTCCCCACAGAGCACGTCACGGTGGCGCAGCGGTAGAGCTGCTGCCTTACAGTGCATGCAGCGCCAGAGACCCGGGTTCCATCCCGACTACAGATGCTGTCTGTACGGAGTTTGTACGTTCTCCCCATGACCTGCGTGGCTTTTCTCCGAGATCTTCGGTTTCCTCCCACACTCCAAAGACGTACAGGTATGTAGGTTAATTGGCTGGGCAAATGTAAAAATTGTCCCGAGTGTGTGTAGGATAGTGTTAGTGTGCGGGGATCGCTGGTCGGCGCGGACCCAGTGGGCTGAAAGGGCCTGTTTCCGCGCTGTATCTCTAAAAAAAACGAAATCCTGTGTTAATAGACACGGAATTTGCTGCCCTGATTAGCGGGCAGCTCACGAGACACACTCCATCACGACAAAGAAGACAAGGGTGGTTTCAGCTGCTGTCAACAGTCTTGCACTGTTACTCTGCTGCAGACGGCAGTTCAATATTTGTCAATGTGAAGTGAAACTGGAGCACTAACCCAATGGGATCAACACCTGCCCAACCTCTCTGGAGTGGGGGGGGGGGGGGGGGGAATATCCAAGGACAAAATCTTCACCTTACTCATCAAAGGTATCACAAATTTAAAAAAATTGACCGGATTATTGTATCCATTAGAATATTATTTATATATAGAATGTATAAAATTATAAAAGAACTGGGCAAGATAGATGCAGGAAAAATGTTCCCAATGTTGGGGGAGTCCAGAACCAGGGGCCACACAGTCTAAGAATGAAGGGGAGGCCGTTTAAAACTCAGATGAGAAGAAACTTTTTCACCCAGAGAGTTGTGAATTTGTGGAATTCTCTGCCACAGAGGGCAGTGGAGGCCAATTCACTGGATGGATTTAAAAGAGAGTTAGATCGTGCTCTAGGGGCTAGAGGAATCAAGGGTTATGGGGAGAAGGCAGGCACGGGTTATTATTTGTGGATGATCAGCCATGATCACAATGAATGGTGATGCTGGGTCGAAGGGCCAAATGGTCTCCTCCTGCACCTATTTTCTATGTTTCTATGTTTCTATTCAAATAATTCAATGAGCACATTGATGGTTCTTGAATCGTCTAAATCATGCATCTCTTAAACAGACAACACATGTACATTTCTAATCCAAATTATTGTAAGTCAAAATAACATTAAGGACCAGAGTGGAATCTAAAACTTTAACTGAGAACATTTTAATCCATTCCCAGGTCGGGTGACATTAATCTGTGTAATAAAACCTGTAAAAATAAATTGGGGTGTTTATTTCTTATTGGATCAGATTTATCTTTCAAAATTTGAAATTTGCAGCAATTATTGTAAGAATTGTGAAATGCTGGAATGGGGAGATTTCTGGGTGGTCTCATGGCTTCCTGCAATTGGTTATTCAGGTCATTCTAACACCACGAATAAACTGAAAATATGGCCTTACCTTTTTAATTTTGATGCCAATACATGGCCATGACTTAGTGCTGTGGGTTATTTACACCCGCGTCAGATCACGTACAGTCTCATGTTAGAAAAAACTGCAGATGCTGGTTTAAATCGAAGGTAGACCCACAAATGCTGGAGTAACTCAGCGGGACAGGCAGCATCTCTGGAGAGAAGGAATGGGTGATGTTTCGGGCCGAGACCCTTCTTCAGACTAAAACGTCAACCATTCCTTCTCTCCAGAGATGCTGCCTGACCCGTTGAGTTACTCCAGCACTCTGTGAAACGTCACCTATCTATGTTCTCCACAGATGCTGCCTGACCCGCTGAGTTACTCCAGCATTTTGTGTCTCCAGTCCCATGTAACATCACGAGCTGTAAACCCTGACACTGAATTGAGGTTGGGAGATAGATAATTGGTGTGAAGTGATTTTTTAGTTTATGGGCAAAAGATGCAGATGGAAGAATTTCAATGCATCCGACACAAAATCCTCACCTAGTACTCTTCATTCACTTAATTACCGTTGTGCGTCATAAGTCTTGGGAACCTTTGAAACAAGTTCTTCAATAGTTTGTATCGTTTATTTCTTCACTGAAGGTCAGGAAATTAATTTGCATCCACCGACTATTTTTTAATCGATGTTAATCACCAACATGTTACCCAGCTGAATCTTCGTCCACAGCTGGGAGCATTGTTCATCCTGTCCAAACTCAAAGATTCTCCTTCGAGTAATATCACAAGACGTCTTACGATTTGGTTCTGTGCAACACTTGAAATATAAAACCTTTTGTCTGTGCTCAGAATGGGCAGGGATCTGTCATCTGTAGCCTCCCTCTCATCCTGGTAACCAAGGCTTTGTGCGCTGTTTACTCAAAGGATGATCCGTGGTGTCCGAACCCACCCCATGAATATTCCCCTAATCCATCAATGGGTTCACTAGGAAGCTGCTTGTTTGAGGAGTGTAGTTCAGGCCGGGTATTTCACATCTCTACATGAACAACACACACACACGCACCCACGCACAGCCTTCATGTTCCTTCTCCACCTCTAACCTGTTGACAACTCTTCCGTCCAATCTGGATCAGCAGCCCGTGTGAAACGGCCGCTCTCTGCTTCAGTCCTGAGGAAGGTGAAAGGCAAGGCCACACACGGAAACAGGGCTGGCGTGCAGACAAAACCAGGTTCAGTCACAACCACGCACCCTCCCTGCTCCTCAGCAACACAGTAGAAATCTCATTACATTCAATGATAAAAGTGACCAAAACAATCCCTAAAGCTGTTCTTCAATCTTGATTAAACTGATGTATTTTTAATATACCATGATACGATCTCTCAGCATTTTCAATGTTGTCATGCTGGAATTTAGAAGGACGAGAGGAGATCTTATCGAAACGTATAAGATTATTAAGGGGTTGGACACGTTAGAGGCAGGAAACATGTCCCCCATGTTGGGGGCGTCCAGAACCAGGGGCCACAGTTTAAGAATAAGGGGTAGGCCATTTAGAACTGAGATGAGGAAAAACTTTTTCAGACAGAGAGTTGTGAATCTGTGGAATTCTCTGCCTCAGAAGGCAGTGGAGGCCAATTCTCTGAATGCATTCAAGAGAGAGCTAGATAGAGCTCTTAAGGATAGCGGAGTCAGGGGGTATGGGGAGAAGGCAGGAACGGGGTACTGATTGAGAATGATCAGCCATGATCACATTGAATGGTGGTGCTGGCTCGAAGGGCCGAATGGCCTCCTCCTGCACCTATTGTCTATTGTCATAGAAAGTAGGTGCAGGAGTAGGCGTAGGTCTTGAGTTCCAAAGGTTTTCCTTTCTGTTGAACAGAATTGTTTATTTTCTTTTAATGATTCAACAATTATAGGAAATAGAAAATAGGTGCAGGAGGAGGCCATTTGGCCCTTCGAGCCAGTGTAAATTATGCTGCAAATTAACCTGTAGTTTCTGTGATATACCATCCCCAAATTATTTGGTGATATTCTATGTAGCATCATATTCTTTGTTATTTCTGAAGAAGGGTCTCGACCCGAAACATCACCTATCCATGTTCTCCAGAGATGCTGCCTGACCCGCTGAGTTACTCCAGCACTCTGTGAAACGTCACCTCTGGAGAACATGGATAGGTGACGTTTCACAGAGTGCTGGAGTAACTCAGCGGGTCAGGCAGCATCTGTGGGGAACATGGATAGGTGACGTTTCACAGAGTGCTGGAGTAACTCAGCGGGTCAGGCAGCATCTGTGGAGAACATGGATAGGTGACGTTTCACAGAGTGCTGGAGTAACTCAGCGGGTCAGGCAGCATCTGTGGGGAACATGGATAGGTGACGTTTCACAGAGTGCTGGAGTAACTCAGCGGGTCGGACAGCAGAACAGGTCGGGATCCTTAAACCCGTTGTTTAAGTTTTCCTAACAGAGAGACACGTCACAAGAGCATTGGTAGAGACTCTACTCTAAGATACCTGCTCCGATGGCCCCTAGAGCCTGCTTGCTGGTGAATTTACTGCTAAGCTGATCTTTGGTCGACGTTGCTGAATTGTAATATAAGAAAATAACTGCAGGTGCTGGTACAAATCGAAGGTATTTATTCACAAAATGTGGGAGTAACTCAGCAGGTCAGGCAGCATCTCAGGAGAGAAGGAATGGGTGACGTTTCGGGTCGAGACCCTTCTTCAGACTGAAGAAACGTCACCCATTCCTTCTCTCCTGAGATGCTGCCTGACCTGCTGAGTTACTCCAGCATTTTGTGAATAAATTGCTGTAATGTAATGTTCAGCTGTGGGGCTGTCGTTCCTCCCATTGCTGGAATCTGCCCCCTCCCACCTCACTTGTGTGTACATGCCCGGGGCAGGCAGGCAGGCAGGCAGGCGGGGATGCCGGCCGGTGGGTTTCAGCTCGGATGGGTTCAGACAAGGTCTCCATTAACTCTAACGCTGTGAGGATCATCAGAAACAAAGCGCTGTAAGCGACCACATCCCCCGAACAAGCTGTGAAACAAATGTACAGCATGAATGAGAATGGAATCACACTCTGTGCAACGCTGCATACATTTACCCCCCAGTCACTGGCTTGGAGGGACGGGATGGGACCGGGCTGAACAGAATGGGATGAGGTGGCGGGGGTGTCTCCGAGACACTGAGACGTGACAGGTCTTTAGCAGAGTTCAGCTTCTTTGTGTCTCTGACAGAATAGGAGTTCAGGAGTGAGCAGCAGCTCTGTGGCCTCTCACTATCAGTCACAGCAAACCTTTGCAAATGCTAATATGAGGTGTCCCCCCACCCCCCCCCCCCCCCTTTACTGAATGCTGACAGATGACTACACTCTGGAATGGCCACAGCTTCCCCCCTCAACAGTCACCCGCCACACACTCACCTCACAAACATAGTAGGCCATTCGGCCCTTCGAGCCAGCACCACCATTCAATATGATCTTGGCTGATCATCCAAACCTGTCCCCCGTTCCTGCATTCTCCCCATATCCCTTGATTCCCTTAGCCCCAAGAGCTAAATCTAATTCTCTCTTGAAAACATCCAGTGAATCGGCCTCCACTACCTTCTGTGGCAGAGAATTCCAGATTCACAACGCTCTGGGTGAAAAAGTTTTTCCTCATCTCAGTCCTAAATGGCCTCCCCCTTATTCTGAGATATCTGTCCAAATGTCTTTTAAAAGTCCTGACGGTACCTACCTCTACAACTTCCCTTGCCTGCGGCCTCTAGTTTTAGATCCTCTACCTCACGGCCCCACACCCACCCTGCACCCAGTGATGTGTAGAGCAGTGCGTTCACCCTGCACCCAGTGATGTGTAGAGCAGTGTGTCCACCCTGCACCCAGTGATGTGTAGAGCAGTGTGTCCACCCTGCACCCAGTGATGTGTAGAGCAGTGCGTTCACCCACCCACCCTGCACCCAGTGATGTGTAGAGCAGTGTGTCCACCCTGCACCCAGTGATGTGTAGAGCAGTGCGTTCACTCACTCACCCTGCACCCAGTGATGTGTAGAGCAGTGCGTTCACCCTCAGTAATCCGGCTTTAGTACCACCATGCACGACCAACATTCCACAAATAAGCACTTTCATCTCCAAAATTGTACTCCGTTTTATTTAAATACAACGGCATTCAATAAATACATGACACCTCGATAATTACATCATGCATGGCCTGGACAATTCAAAGGAAAACAATTACAAGCGATGATTTTTTTCATTCGTATATGCATATGTACAAATTCTGGAGACCCTGGTACTACATCGACAGACCCTAAAGAAACATACCAAATACAACCGGTTTATAATTCATCTGATGAAGGCTTTAATTGTGGATTCGAGATTGAGGAAGGCAGTATTTATTTGGGTGTGAATTACTGAGCATACCTGCTCGCCAAGGGCAGATGAGTTAATTCTCAACAAAAGTTGTTTCAGACAGCTGAACTTTTATTTCTGTAAATGGGAATAACTCCAGGGAAAACTTTACACATCGGACAAAACAGTTCATCAGCTCTCATTCACTCTGCCACGCAGTCTGGCTCAGCACACTTGAGACAGGCAACGAACGGTTCACTCTTTCAGCAGGTTGAATATTACACTGGAAATGGTGATTTGACAAAGCTTTAGTGCCGAAGTAGTCAAGATTATAAAAAATGCAAGGAAATGCAACAAAACTCTGCTGTCGAATTCTCAGCTCGAAGATTAGAATGCGTGGGGAATTTAAATGGTTTTTTCATTTCAATGTACACAATTTATGAGGTGACGTCTTCCGAGGTGCGTTTACGACAAGGTTTAACTCCCCACAGTGCTTCAGCCAAAGGTTACCGACCAACGAGCACCATCAGTCAAAGCTCCAGACCAGTGTCTGCATCGTGAAGGAATCAGCACAAGGAGACAAAAACACAAGACATTTAGCAGGATAATAAACGGAAGGTAGACACAAAATGCTGGAGTAACTCAGCGGGTCAGGCAGCATCTCGGGAGAGAAGGGATGGGTGACATAGAACCATAGAAAA
This sequence comes from Rhinoraja longicauda, assembly GCF_053455715.1. Classification (NCBI taxonomy): domain Eukaryota; kingdom Metazoa; phylum Chordata; class Chondrichthyes; order Rajiformes; family Arhynchobatidae; genus Rhinoraja; species Rhinoraja longicauda. The sequence continues at coordinate 47,249,322 of NC_135965.1, forward strand.
TAGGTGCAGGAATAGGCCATTCGGCCCTTCGAGCCTGCACCGCCATTCAATATGATCATGGCTGATCATCCAGCTCAGTAACCTGTACCTGCCTTCTCAAGATTCAAGATTCAAGATAGCTTTATTTGTCATCCAAAAAAAAACGATTTTTTTGGACGAAATTCAGTCACCCACAGTCCAACAATAAAACATTAAATTAGGCAGATTACACAATAAAGCATTAAAATAGGCAAATTACACAACCCAAAAACACACAAAAAAAAGAAACATCCATCACAGTGAGTCTCCTCCAGTCCTCTCCTCACTGTGATGGAAGGCCACAATGTCTTTTCCCTTCCCCTGCCGTCTTCTCCCGCTGTCAGGTTGTTGTTCTCTCCAAACCCCCTGATCCCTTTAGCCACAAGGGCCACATCTAACTCCCTCTTAAATATAGCCAATGAACTGGCCTCAACTACCTTCTGTGGCAGAGAATTCCACAGATTCATCACTCTCTGTGTGAAAAAATACGTTCTCATCTCGGTCCTAAAAGACTTCCCCCTCATCCTTAAACTGTGACCCCTTGTTCTGGACTTCCCCAACATCGGGAACAATCTTCTTGCATCCAGCCTGTCCAACCCCTTAAGAATTTTGTAAGTTTCTATAAGATCCCCCCTCAATCTTCTAAATTCCAGCGAGCACAAGCCGAGTCTATCCAGTCTTTCTTCATATGAAAGTCAATGGGTGACGTTTCGGGGCGAGTTCCCGCCCCCTCCCCTGACATCAGTCTGAAGAAGGGCCTCGACCCGAAACGCCACCCATTCCTTCTCTCCCGAGATGCTGCCTGACCCGCTGAGTTACTCCAGCACTCTGTGAAACATCACCTATCCATGTTCTCCACAGATGCTGCCTGACCCGCTGAGTTACTCCAGCATTTTGTGTCCCCCTTCGATTTAGACCAGCATCTGCAGTTTTGTTTCCCCTACACTAGGATAATAAATGGTTCAGACAGTGTTTGGATTATTTTCCAAAATCAAAAGAAACTACTTTTGACTTTGGAGATACAGCGCAGAAACAGGCCCTTCGAGTCCGCGCCGACCAGCGATCCCCGCACACTGACACTATCCTACACACACGCACACTAGGGACAATTTACAATTTTACCAAGTCAATTCCTGTGGAAGGATCATTTTCAAAACAGAAAAAAAAAAAAGAAAAAAAGTGGCGTCACGGTGGCGCGGCGGTAGAGTTGCTGCCTCATGGTGTCAGAAACCGAGACTCAATCCTGAACACGGGTGCGGTCCGTACGGAGTTTGTACGTTCTCCCCGTGGCCTGCGTGGGTTTTCTCTGGAAGCTCCGGTTTCTTCCCACACTCCAAAGATATACAGGTTTGTAGCTTAATTGGCTTCGGTAAATTGTAAATTGTCCCTTGTGTGTGTAGGATAGTGCTAGTGTACGGGGTGATCGCTGGTCGGTGCGGACTCGATGGGCCGAAGGGCCTGCTTCCACACTTGTATCACTAAAACTAAATTGATGGGGATAGTGAAAAGTGCACACACGGTTAATTCAATTCTGATAAATAAGTACCGATAATTAAATGAATCAAATCCAAGCTTACTACATACATTTTTTTTAAGAAGTGTTGACTTTGATTAGAAATATTCAAAAATGATTAAGATTGCCAGATCAGTAAAATTTCAAATCGTTTGATATGGCTGGACTGGCTTCAACAGAGCAACTTTCATGAATATTTGTTGTCTGAAGAAGGGTCTCGTGCCGTAACGTCACCCATTCTTTCTCTCCAGAGATGCTGCCTGACCCGCTGAGTGACTCCAGCATTTTGTGTCGACCTTCGATTTAAACCAGCATGTGCAGTTTTTTTCCTATTCATATCCAGTTTGTACTGGGGTTTCTCACTCTGCGTTATTTGTTGCTTGGTGTATTTGCCAGCCAGCTTTCTCGCCACTCTATCTTCCCGGGCGGGGAACAGTAGCTGTGTGAGTGGACGTGCCCTGGTGCTGGCTGTTTGCCCACTGTGTGGGAACACTCTGACAGCTAATGCAAGCTATCCCCAGAGGAGAAAGCATGAACACAATGAAGCCCCCACTCCCACCCCACCTCCCCCAGAGAACTAATCAGCGCACTCCCACCAATTACGCACGGGGAATCTTTGGTCAATACTTTCTCATCTTTACAGAAGAAAGCTAAGAATAGTGCCTGGTGTTCCCTGTGGGGGTACAACTCAGGCTAATCCACGTCAGGAGATTTCACCACTCACCGGGTAAATGTCAAGCTATGAACAGAGCACATGAGACGGGCATCTACAAATCTAAGGACCTTTTAATTAATTTAACCTGAATAAATAAATAGCCACTGGTAATGGAGAATCCATACATACATTAGAAATCCTGCTATTTTTCTTGAAGAAGAGCTTCGATGAATACTTCCAGCTTCTCCTGAATCTCACGGACTCTCTCTGGAATAGAGGAAACGTTGATAATTTCAGCAATCTCAGTACATACTAATTAAAAACAGTACATAGTCAAATAATCTGCAAGTTCATGAATAAATTGTGGAAGACTTTAGCCCGATCACACCTGCAACTTTAACACGGAGCAGTGCAGCAAAGGAGCAGGCCATTCGGCCCACAATGTCTGTGCTGACCATGATTACGGGGAGAGGCAGGAGAATGGGGTTAGGAGGGAGAGATAGAACAGCCATGATTGAATGGCTGAGTAGACTCGATGGGCTGAATGGCCTTTTTCTGCTCCTATCCCTTATGATACACCGTTATGAATAATTCTGAGCTTATAACAAAAGACAAAGCTTGCTTCTTATTCTTCTACAATCAAAGTCGTACAGGTACGTAGGTAAAGTGGCTTGGTATAAACAAAAATGTAAACTGTCCCTAATATGAGGGGTAGTGTTAATATGCGGGGATCACTGGTTGGAGCGGGCCTGGTGGGCTGAAGGGCCTCTTTCCGTATTGTTTCTCGTTTCCCGTTCCTGCCCTCTCCCCATACCCCCTGACTCTGCTATCCTTAAGAGCTCTATCTAGCTCTCTCTTGAATGCATTCAGAGAATTGGCCTCCACTGCCTTCTGAGGCAGAGAATTCCACATATTTACAACTCTCTGACTGAAAAAGGTTTTTCCTCATCTCAGTTCTAAATGGCCTACCCCTTATTCTTAAACTGTGGCCCCTGGTTCTGGAGTCCCCCGACATTGGGAACATGTTTCCTGCCTCTAACGTGTCCAACCCCTTAATAATCTTATATGTTTCGATAAGGTCCCCTCTCATCCTTCTAAATTCCAGTGTATACAAGCCTAGTCGCTCCAGTCTTTCAACATATGACAGTCCCGCCATTCCGGGAATTAACCTGGTAAACCTACGCTGCACACCCTCAATAGCAAGAATATCCTTCCTCAAATTTGGAGACCAAAACTGCACACAGTACTCCAGGTGCGGTCTCACTAGGGCCCTGTACAACTGCAAAGGACCTCTTTGCTCCTATACTCAACTCCTCTTGTTATGAAGGCCAACATTCCATTGGCTTTCTTCACTGCCTGCTCTACCTGCATGCTTCCTTTCAGTGACTGATGCACTAGGACACACAGATCTCGTTGTACGTCCCCTGTTCCTAACTTGACACCATTCAGATAATAATCTGCCTTCTTATTCTTACCACCAAAGTGGATAACCTCACACTTATCCACATTAAACTGCATCTCCCATGCATCCGCCCACTTACACAACCTGTCCAAGTCACCCTGCAACCTCACAGCATCTTCCTCACAGTTCACACTACCACCCAGCTTTGTATCATCTGAAAATTTGCTAATGGTATTTTTAATCCCTTCATCCAAGTCATTAATGTTTCGGGTCGACAACCTTCTTCAGACTGATGTCAGGGGTGAGGGCAGATTCCTGCCCCGAAACGTCACCCATTCCTTCCCTCCAGAGATGCTGCCTGACCCGCTGAGTTACTCCAGCATTTTGTGCCTACCTTCGGTTTTAACCAGCATCTGCAGTTTTTTCCTGCACATTTAGGTAATGACCGTTTAGTTGCTCATTGTCAATTGCTGTTGCTTCCAATTATGCTTTGGCGACGTTCCACCTCATAATAGACGTGCTTTTCAGTATATGTGGGAAAGATTTTAGCCTGTGTGGGCTGGAGAGGTTAATTACATCCACCCGAAGCTGTGAACAAGTCCCATCGTTTTTGTTTGGATCCTGAATTTATCTTCGGGACTTCAGGCATTAACTCTTTCACTGCACACACCTCTGTTGGCATTTGCTGTATTTATTCTGTGCAGGTGACAGGAGCATCTTCACAAAATCACACACCAAAATCCCAGTGGTGAGCAACATGAAACTTTGTCCTGCCTCTGCTTCCAACACACTTTAATTGAATATCTTAAACACCAGCATTTTAACAGATCATGTCTTCTTTCCATTTCTTATTCCTTTGAAGCCAGCTTAGAAACATAGAAAATAGGTGCAGGAGGAGGCCATTTTGCCCTTCGAGCCAGCACCGCTATTCAATATGATCATGGCTGATCATTCACAATCAGTAACCCGTGCCTGCCTTCTCCCCATATCCCTTGATTCCGCTAGCCCCTAGAGCTCTGTCTAATGCATTCAAGAGAGAGCTGGATAGAGCTCTTAAGGATAGCGGAGTCAGGGGATATGGGGAGAAGGCAGGAACGGGGTACTGATTGAGAATGATCAGCCATGATCACATTGAATGGCGGTGCTGGCTCGAAGGGCCGAATGGCCTCCTCCTGCACCTATTGTCTATTGTCTAACTCTCTTTTAAATTCATCCAGTGAATCGGCCTCCACTGCCTTCTGTGGCAGAGAATTGCACAGATTCACAACTCTCTGGGTGAAAACGTTTTTTCTCACCTCAGCTTGATGCACAGTGTACATGCGTGACCTGGCTACACAATAAATCAAACCTTACAGTCAATGGCAGAAACTCTCCACAGGCCAAGAGACCCTCTCGTGAACTTCTACAGGTAGAGAGCGTGATGCCTGGATGGGAAACTTGAACGGCCAGGAGTGGAGGCTGCTGGGATTGCCGGACACTGCCCGGTCACTCTACCACTTACACAAGGCCGGGCTACCGCACACAGACTATAGCTTATATTCAAAAATATTCAGAATCAAAAATATATACAAAACCAAAACCGTGCAAAAACTATTTAAACATTCATAGAAACATAGAAAATAAGTGTAGGAGGAGGCCATTAGGCCCTTCGAGCCAGCACTGCCATTCAATATCACTCCCGATTGTCGAAGCCGCCACAGCCAGACAGAAACAGCTTTATTCCACGAGCAGCAGCTCTACTCAACAATCAAAAGTCTGTCGCTTCCTTTTGCTCTGGTATTTTATTTCATTCTTCACATGTTTAAATTATAATGTTTTATTTGTAATTGTCTACTGTATGTCGTTTTGTTACTTGCGAGCAAGGCACCAAGGCATATTCCTTGTATGTGTACATACTTGGCTAATCAAATGTATTCAATTCAATTCAATTCAATATGATCATGGCTGATCGTCCAAAATCAGTACCCCGTTCCTGCTTTTCCCCCGTATCCCTTGATTCCGTTAGCCCCAAGAGCCAAATCGAACTCACTCTTGAAAACATTTATACTCTTGAATTCTCAGTGTCTGTACCTCCAACAGTGTCACACTCAGAGTTGGTCGCACCTATCCTTAAACAAAACACCCGTGCCACTCATGTGGCCCCCGGGGGGCATATCCCTTCCCTTGTTTGAAGGGGTGTCCCCACCGGACTCGACCCTCCAATGCCCAGCAGCGGAAGGCCCCTAACCTGTGGTCCTCCCCCACAGAGCCTTGGCGTTGGCTGCACTGAGCTTCAGTGCGTCCCTCAGCTCGTACTCCTGCAGTCTGCAGCGGGCCAGACGGCAACATTCCCCGACGGACAGCTCGCTCAAGTGAACGACAAATTTCAGCAGGGACACGGTTTTAAAGCATGATTTTTTTACCACGTTTTTTGTTAAGTCTGATGCCAGGTTGAACACTTACTTGCATCATCATTGAATTAAAAGTTATATCCAGTGGTTTTTATTGTGGACGAAGAAAGTCCGGCACACAGATCAATTATAAATCAACCTACATTGATCAACCGTTACTTTCCATCAATATACCCAACACTTCAACTTGTAATATAAAAACTAAACTCTGAGTCTAGAAAAATCAATGTTCCAATTCATTCATAGAAACATAGAAAATAGGTACTACTTCGAGCCAGCACCGCCATTCAATATGATCATGGCTGATCATCCAAAATCAGTACCCCGTTCCTGCTTTCTCCCCATATCCCTTGATTCCGTTAGCCCGAAGAGCTAAATATAATTCTCTCTTGAAAACATCCAGTGAATCGGCCTCCACTGCCTTCTGTGGCAGAGAATTCCACAGATTCACAACTCTCTGGGTGAAAAAGCTTTTCCTCATCTCAGTCCTAAATGGCCGACCCCTTATTCTTAAACTGTGACCCCTGGTTCTGGACTTCCCCAATATGGGGAACATTTTTCCTGCATCTAGCCTGTCCAATCCTTTAAGAATGTTATATGTTTCTATAAGATCTCCTCTCATCTAAATCCCAGTGCGTACAAGCCCAGTCCTTCCACTCTTTCACCCATTTTATCCATCAGCTGTGTACGATTAATAAACACAGCATCACGTTAGAGGTTTAGTCACAAAGCAGTGGCTATAACGTACATAAAACAATATACGTCCGCACCTCTCCGTAAAATACAACCGTGTCTCTATTTGCAATAGCATTAACAGTCAACTTAGATTCAATAACGCTGTTGGAAAAACAGGTTCTGAGCAGGTCAAAGTGTTAGACACAACATGCTGGAGTAACTCAGTGGGTCAGGCAGCATCTGTGGAGAACATGGACAGGTGACGTTTCACAGAGTGCTGGAGTAACTCAGCGGGTCAGGCAGCATCTGTGGAGAACATGGATAGGTGACGTTTCACAGAGTGCTGGAGTAACTCAGCGGGTCAGGCAGCACCTGTGGAGAACATGGATAGGTGACGTTTCACAGAGTGCTGGAGTAATTCAACGAGTCAGGCAGCATCTGTGGAGAACATGGATAGGTAACGTTTCACAGAGTGCTGGAGTAACTCAGTGGGTCAGGCAGCATCTGTGGAGAACATGGATAGGTGACGTTTCACAGAGTGCTGGAGTAACTCAGTGGGTCAGGCAGCATCTGTGGAGAACATGGATAGGTGACGTTTCACAGGGTGCTGGAGTAACTCAGCGGGTCAGGCAGCATCTCTGGAGAGAAGGAATGGGTGATGTTTCGGTTCGAGACCCTTCTTCAGACTGAAACATCACCCATTCCTTCTCTCCGGAATGCTGCCTGTCACTGCTAAGTTACTCCAGCATTTTGTGTCTATCTTTGATTTAAACCCGCATCTGATGTTCTTTCCTACATTTGGTCAAAGTGTTGAGCAGTTCCAGGAGATACGCAGAGCAAACTTGGAGGAAAATCCCTGAACTAAAAAGTTCATAACATCCTTCACATGAGTAAACATTAAACCGTGACCCACACAAGCCTTGAACCAACCTTTGACACTTCCTTAATGCTATTCCATCAGTCTTTAGAAGAGTGTTTACTTAAGAGATGAGCCATTGTACGCCTTAATTCATTACCTTTCTGATCTGGACATGAATATTCTTATAATCCCTTTTACCCAATATACTGGAAGTTTTTTAAGCACCTTATGTGAATGCGAATGCTTTCAAATATTGTTAGAGTTTCAGTGCAATTCTGACCCCCACACAATACCTCTGCCATCACACTCTCTCATCCCTAAGCTTCTGCTCCAAGGTTTAGTGCCCTTGCAACGTACCACAGCACAAAAACCTGGAGAGATTAAAGACACTGATATCCATCCTTAAAGGGAAGTAAGTGGGGCAGGGAAACATACTTATTTTTATGCACAAAGACGTTTCAAGGCATTAAATTCTAGACCTTTCATCACCAGGCAAATAACGTCTTAAACAGTAAAGCCCATAAGATGTGAACATGACAATCTCCAGGTTCCAGGACAGCTTCTTCCCAGCAACCATCAGGCTACCTGAACACTGCACAACACTGACCTCAGCAACTGGATGATCAGCCATGATCACAATGAATGGCGGTGCTGGCTCGAAGGGCCAAATGGCCTCTATCTGCACCTATTGTCTATGTTTCTACGTTTCTAACTGTGATCTTCTACGGACTGTGCCTTTGCACAACGGACTTTAGTTTTTGCACTGTTTTGGTCACCTAGCATCAGTTATTAATTTATCGCATTTCTGATTATTCTATAGATAAGACACAAAATGCTGGAGTAACTCAGCGGGACAGGCAGCATCTCTGGAGAGAAGGAATGGGTGTCGTTTCGTGTCGAGACCCTTCTTCAGACTGAGAGTCAGGGGAAAGGAAAATGAGAGATATGGAAGGTGATGTTGGGATTATTCTATGTTTATTTGTGTGTTATTGCATCCACAGGCAGCAAGTAAGAATTTCATTGTTCCGTTGGGTCGGTACTAAACAGTCTGGACGATTATAGACAATAGACAATAGGTGCAGGAGGAGGCCATTCGGCCCTTCGCGTCAGCACCGCCATTCACCGTGATCATGGCTGATCATCCACAATCAGTACCCCTTTCCTGCCTTCTCCCCATATTCCTTGATTCCACTATCTTTCTCTATCTACCTCTCTCTTGAAAGCATCCAGTGAATTGGCCTCCACTGCCTTCTGAGGCAGAGAATTCCACAGATTCACAACTCTCTGACTGAAAAAGTGTTTCCTCGTCTCCGTTCTAAATGGCCTACCCCTTATTCTTAAACTGTGGCCCCTGGTTCTGGACTCCCCCAACATTGGGAACATGTTTCCTGCCTCTAGCGAGTCCAATCGCTTAATAATCTTATATGTTTCAATGAGATCCCCTCTCATCCTTCTAAATTCCAGTGTATACAAGCATTATTCATTCTTTCAACATATGACAGTCTCGCCATCACGGGATTAGAGAGGAGATCTTATCGAAACGTATACGATTATTAAGGGGTTCGACACGTTAGAGGCAGGAAACATGTTCCCAATGTTGGGGGAGTCCAGAACAAGGGGCCACAGTTTAAGAATAAGGGGTAGGCCATTTAGAACTGAGATGAGGAAAAACTTTTTCAGTCAGAGAGTTGTGAATCTGTGGAATTCTCTGCCTCAGAAGGCAGTGGAGGCCAATTCTCTGAATGCATTCAAGAGAGAGCTAGATAGAGCTCTTAAGGATAGCGGAGTCAGGGGGTATGGGGAGAAGGCAGGAACGGGGTACTGATTGTGAATGATCAGCCATGATCACATTGAATGGCGGTGCTGGCTCGAAGGGCCGAATGGCCTCCTCCTGCACCTATTGTCTATTGTCTACATCTACTACGCCATCTCCTTATTCCCCTTAGCCTGCCTAGACAACTCAGTGAACATCCTGATGTTAGCCAGCCCATTAGTAGATTCAGTCCAATTGGTTTTGGAACGTGTCTTCCTTCCCAAGCTTCACCTGTGTGTGGGTCAGGCATTTATTCCATTCCCAGTTCTAAATGATCTACTCCTTATTTTCAGACCATCATCCCTGGTTGTACACACACCCAAAGGAAGCACACTCCCTACACCCACCCTCAAGGTGCTGTCAGAACATGGTACATTTCAGGAAGACCACCTCCTTCCACGAAACTCTGGCACCCTTCTCACAAACCCACCTCACGAATTTGTATCAGTGGCAAACCCGGAAATATGTCTAAGCGAGACCAAGCGCAGGCTCGGCGATCGTTTCGCTCTACACCTCCGCTCAGTCCGCCTAAACCTACCTGATCTCCCGGTGGCTCAACACTTTAACTCCCCCACCCCACCCACCATTCCCACACTGACCTTTCTGTCCTGGGCCTCCTCCATTGTCAGAGTGAGGCCCAGCGCAAATTGGAGGAACAGCACCTCATATTTCGCTTGGGTCGTTTACACCCCAGCGGTATGAACATTGACTACTCCAACTTCAAATAGCCCTTGCTTTCCCTCTCTCTCCATCCCCTCCCCCTTCCCAGTACTCCCACCAGTCTTACTGTCTCCGACTACATTCTATCTCTGTCCCGTCCACTCCCCTGACATCAGTCTGAAGAAGGGTCTCGACCCAAAACATCACCTATTCCTTCTTTCCAGAGATGCTGCCTGTCCAGCTGAGTTACTCCAGCATTTTGTGTCTACCTTCTGTAAATACGTCATCTGGTCAGACACGTCTCTGTGGTACAGACTAATTATAGACTACCAACCCGAGAAAAGTGCATTTATTCCAAACCCTTGCTCTCTGTAGTTCCGATGTCAGTTCATATAGAAATGTCAAAGACTACAGGGCACAGCTTTAAGGTGAGAGGGACAAAGTTTAAAGAAGATGTGTGGGGCAGGTGTTTCACACAGAGGGTGGTGGTGGCCTGGAACGCGCTGCCAGGGGTGGTGGTGGAGGCAGATACCATAGTGGTGTTTAAGAGGCTTTTGGATAGGCAGGTGGATATGCAGGGGATGGAGGGATAGGGGTCACGTGCAGGCAGATAAGAGTAGGTCTTGGCATCAAGGCTGGCACAGGCATTGTGGGCCGAAGGGCCTGTTCCTGTGCTGAATGTTCTATGTTTTCATTAAACACTCTTAACTTGACAGTTTTTATAGTTAACTGTTTCTGTGCTGTATAACTATTATGTATAGACACAACCAGACAAATGGCAGTATTATGATTCTACATCACAGTAGAGCATGTAAACATAGTGTCATGGAGTGATACAGCGTGGAAACAGGCCCTTCGGCCCAACTTGCCCACAACGGCCAACATGACCCAGTTACACTAGTCCCACCTCCCCCATGCTAGGCCCATATCCCTCCAAACCTGTCCTATCCATGTACCTGTCTAACTATTTCTTAAATGTTGGGATAGTCCCTGCCTCAACTACCTCCTCTGGCAGCTCGTTCCGTACACCCACCGTATTAGCCGGGACATCCCGTATTTTGGGCTAAATTGGTTTGTCCCGTACAGGACCGCCCTTGTCCCGTATTAGTAGGGTTGCCAACTTCCTCACTCCCAAATAAGGGACAAAGGGTGACGTCACCGCCCCGCGCGTCCTCACCCAGCCAGCGGCCACGTGCTCCCGCTCCACCAATGGCTGCCGCCCGGGCCGGGAGGGAGCACGTGGCCGCTGGCTGGGCAAGGTCACGTGGGGCGCGGGGCGGTGACGTCACCCTTTGTCCCGTATTTGGGAGTGAAGAAGTTGTCAACCCTACCCACCGCCCTAAACAGTTGTGTGACATTTTATTCTGAGTGTATTACGAAATGAATAGCTTGTTTGTATCCATTCTGACTGCATCAGGAGATAGAGAATCTCCATTCTCCTGCTTTCTCCATCGCTGCTCCCACCCTATGGAACTCACTACCCCAAACCGTTAGAGACTCCTCCACACTCACCACATTCAAAACATCGCTGAAGTCTCACCTGTTCAGTACTGCCTTCAACCACTGAAGGTCACCTCACCTTCTGTCTCCTTTCTCTGTTCGTTTATTTATTTACTTATTTATCTATTTATTCATTTCCCTATGTTCTCTAAATCTCTGTAAAGCGTCTTTGAGTATATGAAAAGCGCTATATAAATAAAATACATTATTATTATTATTATTATTTTAATTAAAGTTACAAATGGCATATATGAAGATCTAAGCCTTAGATTCCACAACTTGAAGTCTGAATATTCCCAGCATTTGGTCAACTATCTATCAAAACATACTTGAATTTGTGGACAAGGAATTATAGAGCCTTCTTCAAGTTTAAATTTTAACATTTTCCAAAAGTAAAAACGTAACATTTTTTTGAAACCTATTATGACATTTCTCTGAAAATGCTGTGATTTTGCTTACGCTACGCAGAATACGTGGTGAGCTGTGCGTAAGGTTTTGTTGTACAGTGGGAGTATGCTCGGAAATTTAAATAACCAGAAAAGGTCATTAGCTTTATGGGGCGAGCAGATTAGCGTGACTGTCAAGTGCTGACCTCTGCCAACCTACCTTTATTTGTACATACTACGAATCGTCGATTTAATTTAAAGCTACTGCAGAATAATGCAGGCACTCCAGATGTGCCAACATTTGCTGAAGCAGCTGAGAGAACAGTGTAAACTAGAGAGAACAATAGTCCATCGTGCGGGACAGCCATTGAGGATGTGATACACTGTCCCTTCATTCTACCTGCAACTACCCAATATTTCACTAAATCCCTGCAATTAAGTTTTGTTTAGTTTAGTTTAGAGATACAGCGCGGAAACAGGCCATTTCGGCCCGCCGGGTCCGCACACTAACACTATTCCATACTCACAATTTTTACATTTACCAAGCCAATTAACCTACAAACCTGCACGTCTTAGGAGGAATCCAAAGATCTCGGAGAAAACCCACGCAGGTCACGGGGAGAACGTACAAACTCCGTACAGACAGCACCCGTTGTTGGGATGGAACCCGGGTCTCCGGTGCTGCATTCGCTGTAAGGCGGCAACTCTACCGCTGCACCACCGTGACCGCCCACGAATTCTTTCAGCTACAATTATGATTAGCTCTTGGAAATGGTATTCCTCTAAATAAATCTAAGATTTTGATGTACGACCATTGCAAACTGGAACAAGTTTCACTATGGACTTTGGTTTTGCACTATTATGGTTACGTAGAAACATAGAAAAGCAGGTTTAGCAGGAGTAGGCCATTCGGCCCTTCGAGCCAGCACTGCCATTCATGTAGAATCAGTACCCCGTTCCTGCTTTTCCCCCATATCCCTTGATTCCTTAAGCCCTAAGAGCTAAATCTAACTCTCTCTTGAAATCATTAACTTATTGTATTATCGATTATTTTATATTTATCAGTTATTGTGTTAATGGGCTTGTTAAGCTGCAGCAAGTGAAAATTACTTTGTTCTGTTGCCAATATGTATAATGACAATTAAATACCCATAACTGCAGATGTTGGTTTATAAGGAATAGGTGCCGTCTCGACCCGAAATGTCACCCATTCCTTCTCTCCAGAGATGCCGCCTGACCCGCTGAGTTACTCCAGCACTCTGTGAAATGTCACCTATCCATGTTCTTCACAGATGCTGCCTGACCCGCTGAGTTACTCCAGCACTCTGTGAAATGTCACCTATCCATGTTCTTCACAGATGCTGCCTGACCCACTGAGTTACTCCAGCATTTTGTGCCTATTTTCAAAAGCAGGCGTTTTTTCCTTGAGTTTGTAGCTTATTTAATATTATTTGAAGGCAAGATGATTTTTCCATGCAAAAATGATCTATTCATAATGTAAGACACAAATAGTTGGTTAGGTTTTGTTTTGAAGAGCAGGGCCATGGCAATTTTTATAATCACTTTTGAATGTTTTATACTGATTTTATTTGGAATCTGATAAATTGTTTTGAACATTTTAACCAATCTAGTACGAATGTCAAAGCTGACCAGTATTTCGGCTGAATGGCAAAAATCAATGTATTACTTTACTCGACCATTTTTCCGCTTGAATATATTGAAGGGTTGATTGCAAAGTGCACGAGACTATGATTAACTGGTGTGGACAAGGGGTCCTTTCCAGAAGTACAATTTGCTGCAGCCTCTGTGCGCGACCTCAGAGGAACAGTGTTTGCCCCCAGCTCCTCACACCTACTGCACAAGGCAGAGTTCTCACCGTGGCGCGGCCCAGAGGAAATCTAGCGAGCTTTGACAAAGAGAAAACCACCCAATGTGCTGCTGGCTGCCCTCTCAGATGCAGAACGTCTCCTATCTCTCGAGAAGAAAGATTTATATCAACCCATGGCTGTGGACTGCAAAACAGATGGGAAGTGAATGGACAGTCAGTGGGTCAAGAAAACACAAGGGAGGCGCTATTTATCTGCTGGCTGTACATTGCCAGCAAATGAAAGGGGTCAAGACTACAAACACATTGCTGGAAGCTGGGCCAGCCCTTTTTCTTCTTGGCTGCTACAAAAGAGAATGTGGTTCCCATCCTGCTGTCAACCGGCATAAATCTCCATTTGTCAAATCCTTGACTGCAAACGCAACTCAAAGAATCGGGCTGGCGAGCCCATAATAAATCAAACGTAACAACCACTCTTTGCAAAGGCACCAAACAAACTGCAGCATTGTTTATCGGACTGAAGCCTAACATCCCGGACCACTGTGCTGTTCCACTGTTTACTCTGCACAGCCTCATCAACAAATAGCTCGCTGGGAGGAAGCAGGAGGGAAGAGCAAAGCCATTCCGGGAGCCGACTGCAAAATGAATTACGAACAAGCAACCAATTAAACAAACCCACAAAAACCGAGTTTAGATTTTAAAGTTTAGTGTGGAGATACAGTGCGGAAACAGGCCCTTCGGCCCACCGGGTCCGCGCCGACCAGCGATCCCCGCACACTGACACTATCCTACACCCACTAGGGACAATTTTTACATTTACCAAGCCAATTAACCTACAAACCTGCACGTCTTTGGAGTGCGGGAGGAAACTGAAGATCTCGGAGAAAACCCACGCGGGTCACGGGGAGAACGTACAAACTCCGTACAGACAGCGCCCGTAGTCGGGATGGAACCCGGGTCTCCGGCGCTGCATGGCAGCAACTCTACCGCTGCGCCACCGTGACCCCCCATGATAAAATAAAAGGCAGCTGCCTCAAAAATATAAGGTTCTTCAATCGTCACACAACAAATATGTGGTGCAGAGGTTTCATTAAAATAAAGAATCATTTTACAAAGGCCAAAGCTGACAACATATAGCCTGAGTTTTGAGTTACAAATGACAGCTCAGATCAGTAAAAACAAACCTCATAAAATATAAGCCAACACCACACCATTAAAACAATCACAGAGAGGAATGGTTAAGAATACGACTTATTTTTAATGGACAAATTAGAAAATAAAGTGAAGGCAATATGTTTATAACTTCCTCACAGATTTGAAATCAATTATTGTCCAATGGTAAATCAGAGATATTGTTCAGGCTCCATATGGCTCATCATTTTGTATAAAGTTCAAAACAAAGCAGTAAATGATCTGTCTCACAAATGTTTGGCAGAACTCTTTGGGGCCATTCTTGGTCACGTGCGTGACAAAAAAATGTGGACAATTGTGGAGTACATCTCTTCTAATTCTGGAAGCATTACAGATATATTGTTTTGTACTACATATATGACTATATATGTCGAACTTTATCAAGTGAAATTCTAATATGTTACGCTGACAATGTTTGTTTAGAGCCAGAGGTGAAATATCTCTGGTCACGCGTGTGACCATGCGGGGCCACACACGTGACCGAGAATGGCCCTTTGGCGGTCACTGATGCGCCACTGAATCAGTTTTAAGATATTTTATTCTAAGAGCAGCACGACTACTTATTCATTCGCTTCCTTTTTGCTTCAAAATAGATAATGGAACACCTGCCGCCTTCTATAAACGAACTGTAAGGTGGCCATTGTTTAACGTGGTAAGATATTACAAAATTGTAAGTGCTTCCTTTATTGTATTTACTGCGTCTGCTTTCCCTCTGTCGCTCTGCTTTCCCTTTCTGCAGTTCAGCAGTGCTCATTGGTGACCCTCGGACTAGCCTCGATCAGACTTCACTGGCTTTACCTTGCACTAAGCGTTATTCCCTTTATCCTGTATCTGTACACTGTGGACATCTCGATTGTAATCGTGTATCGTCTTTCCGCTGACTGGATAGCACGCTACAAAAGCTTTTCACTGTACCTCGGTACACGTGACAATAAACTCAACTGAACTGAACCGATTCCAAAATAAACTTATCCACCGATGCTGTTAAAAGATTCTGCTTCATCACAGCTTTTTATTTTACTCCAAGTCAGGTCATTTGAACTCCACGCTGGAATCCAATGCATCTTTTTAAAAGTTACAAGTGCTGCATGGTGCCAAAACGCATCAAAGCTTTGCAAGCCGGCAATCCAGGTTCAGATTAATGGTTAGTAAATAGGCCGTTAGTGGTGTAACAATTCATCATTTCTCTCCACCCATGACTTTAAATGATGTGACTGGACTCTGAAGACTGAGCCTGGCTGTGTATGCTCTGTTCCTTGCCTGCAATTTCCTCGTTAGACTCCTCATCAATTATCTCTGAGCCCTGGCACAAAATCCTTCATCTTCACCGACTCTAGCTGAGTAAACCACTATCCGCCAGACACGCGGAGTATTTGGAAGAGCACAGGCCCCTTCAAGTACTTCAGAAAACAAGTTTCCCTTTATAGACTGTGCTTCTTCTCAAACTGCAAGACAATCACCCATTTTTCCCTAAACTCCAGCAGGGGCTATCATTCAAAAGTGCATTAATGTAGTTTAGCAATGATCAGCCAGAGAATCCACACAGACTTTCATAATTCCTATGAGCTCCGCGTGATCAGAAATGGTAAGATTATAAACGTTCTGTTTTAAAGATGTTATCTGACGATAAGAAGCAGCCAGCCAGCATGACGGGTATTTTTCTGCTGGACAATATGTTACAAAGAGTGTGTATCAAGGATTGATGCTGGGGCCTCCATGTTGTGGAATTAGGGTTGCCAACTGTCCCGTATTAGCCAGGACATCCCGTATTTTGGGCTAAATTAGTTTGTCCCATACGGGACCGCCCGTGTCCCGTATTAGTTGGGGTGCCAACTTCCTCATTCCCAAATAAGGGACAAAGGGTGATGTCACCGCCCCGCGTGACCTCACCCGGCCAGCGGCCACGTGCTCCCGCTCCGCCAATGGCGGCCGTCCGGGCCGGCCGGGAGCACGTGGCCGCTGGCTGGGTGGGGTCACGTGGGGCGCGGGGCGGTGACGTCACCATGTCCCGTATTTGGGAGTGAGGAAGTTGGCAACCCTTAATAAGGAGGTCACCGCCAGGGCAGGGCGACTGCCATTGGTGGAGCGGGAGCAAGTGGCCGCTGGCTGGGTGAGGTCACGTGGGGCGCGGGGAGGTGACGTCACCCTGTCCCGTATTTGGGAGTGAGGAAGTTGGCAACCCTGTGTGGAATTCATGTAAACCATGAGATGAGGAAAAACTTTTTCACCCAGAGAGTTGCGAATCTGTGGAATTCCCTGCCACAGAAGGCGGTGGAGGCCAATACACTATGTATGAAAGAGCTACAGATGCTGGTTTAAATCCAAGGTAGACAGAAAATGCTGGAGTATTTTGTGAGGCCAATACACTGGATGTTTTAAAGAGAGAGTTGGATATCATGTTTTCAAGAGGGAGTCGGAATCAAAGGATATAGGGAGAAAGCAGGAACGGGGTACTAATTCTGGATGATCAGCCATGATCACATTGAATGGCGATGCTGGCACGAAGGGCCGAATGGCCTCCTCCTGCACCTATTGTCTATGTTTCTGTGCAAATGACGCAGATGAAAGCTCCCAAGATATAGTTGCTGATAATAAAGCAATATAGGAAAGTAAATCGTGAGGGGGACATAAGTAGGCTGCAAAACACTAAGTAATGAACAAGGTTCGGAAAACTGGAGGATAAGGTGAAATGGCCCATTGTCCATGAAAAGTGAAAAATCTCAACAGTGGAAGACTGCAGAGTACCGAGAGATGGGAGAGGTCTCAGGGGATTGCAAGTCTTTGGAACTCTTCTTCACAGGACGATGGCAGCGCAGTCTATTGGGGCTTTGGTAGCAGATACTGAATAAGAAAGGAGGTGAGATGAGAATGCAGAGTTGATATCTTATTAAATGGTTCAGCATCTCCTCCACCTTTCAGACTCCATACTGTAGAGATACAGTGTGGAAACAGGCCCTTTGTCCCACCGGGTCGGCGCCGACCAGTGATGCCCAGCATTATCCTACACACACTCGGGACAATTTACAATTTTTTTAACCAAAGCCAAATGACCTACAAACCTGCACGTCTTTGGAGTGTGGGAGGACCCGAAGCACCCGGAGAAAACCCATGCAGTCACAGGGAGAACGTACAAACTCCGTACAGCCAGCACCCATAGTCAGGATCGAACCTGAGTCTCTGGTGCTGTGAGGCAGCAACTCTACCGCTGCGCCACGCTGTTCTAAATGTGCATGGTGACATAGTCATTTAATGAAGAGTTACTTGGGCTTTGACTGTGTTGTAGGCTCTTCTTGCAGATGGGGGTGAAACATAGAAAATAGGTGCAGGTGGAGGCCATTTGGCCTTTCGAGCCAGCACGCCATTCATTGTGATCATGGCTGATCGTCCACAATCAATAACCGTGCCTGCCTTCTCCCCATATCCCTTGATTCCACTAGCCCCTGGAGCTCTGTCTAACTCTCTTTTAAATTCATCCAGTGAATTGGCCTCCACTGCCCTCTGTGGCAGAGAATTTCACAAATTCACAACTCTCTGGGTGAAAAAGTTTTTTCTCACCTCAGCTTTAAATGGCCTCCCCTTTATTCTTAGAGGAGGCCATTTAAAACTAAGTTGAGTGCGATGTGTGCAAGCTTAAAGCACGTCCACTACTCCAAACCGCACATTCTGGCGTTTACGACGCAGTGTCTCATAAATAAGCATACACTTAAAAGACGTCAACACAAGCTGTTGCCAAGAGTCCTTGCAAACCTAACCATTTCCAACACTTATAACAGAAAGGCAAGCCAAACTGAAAGAGAACGGACAAGCTTGGGCTTGTCCTTTTAGCAACCAAGGTAGGGCGCACACAGCAAGGGACATAAAGGAGACACAGGAACAATTACTGGCTGCGCGTGTGGCCAATGCAACAGACGGTAACCAAAGGCAGGAGGTCCTCTCCACCTCTCTGATCAGAGATTAAAGGACAGGCAACGCTGAGTGGGTACGTCCAGACGGCAATCTATATCCACTAATCCTTTACAGCAGCAGAAGTACAAAACGATTGAGCCGTACTGTCACTACCTTCTTCATTTAATTAAAACAAACCGTGCCACAGCCCACTGCAAATCAAAGCGTCGCAAAATAAATCGGACGTTACGACACTAACTCAAATCAAGTTATTTAACAACACACACACACACAGGTTGCATTTATTCCAAGTTTGATTGCAGTAACAGAACAACACAGTGATACACTCACTGTGCACACTGCCGTAAGACCACACTGTGAATTCACTTCAGCGATTGTAAAATACTTTAGATGGCGTGACAGCTGCCTTATAATTGGAAGCTTTATCTAACAACAGCAATGCCTGAAACTTGACATGATTTTATTTGTTTAAACAAGAATAATAATGATGAAGTAAGTGCCAGTGAAAACTCTGACTTTGATACATGCCAAGCAGCAATGTTTGCGGGCACATGACTTATTTCAAGGAGGGCTCAATCTCTTGGCGAGATCCATTATCAAGAGCACATCAGAAAATGCTCTCTCAAGCGCGTTGTTCCCTTCCTGTTGTGTGACGCTCCGTGTATATTTTACGTGGGTGGCAACCAGTGCCTAGTTATGCAACCTCAGCCATCACCAAGTCCAGACATGCCAACACCATCAACAGGCAAAAAAAAGACAGCTATTGTCTACACAACGGCACAGACAATGCCGCATAAACGTTAGTCATTGAAAAGATTAAAATAGACACAGCTGACATTAAGGAAAAAGTCGTTTGCATTCCCTTTTCATAACCATTACCTAGACCACAATAGGTAACATGGAGCCCTTCATTTATTTCCCTTTCCTTTGCATTTCTTTACAGCCGCAGTGAATAAGACTTCCTGCAGCCAAGTTGCTAGGATGCAGTAACGCTACCAGTGCAAGGACTGCACATGCACAAAGGGACAGGCACGGGCATGTAAGCAAGCTTGTTAACATTTATTGAAGTAAAAAGTGTCTTCTGTTAAGCATGCTATGTTGTGGAACGGGAGGACTGGTTTGCAGATGCTCCCTGAACCAATGCCTTGGTTGCACGTGTGCTCCTTGCTTGCACAACACTCCTTCCCAACACCATTACTTCACTTCTCACTACCCCACCAAACAGCTTGCTATCCAATCCTTTTTACAGATCCCTTCTGCTTCACAACAGTTTCATTGTGGGCTGAAGGGCCTGTGCCTGTACTGTAATTTTCTAAGGCAGACACAAAGTGCCGAAGTAACTCAGCAGGTCAGGCAGCATCTCTGGTGAAAAAGGATGGACTCGAAACATCACCCATTCCTTCTCTCCACAGATGCTGCCTGACCCGCTGCGTTACTCCAGCACTCTGTGAAACATCACCCATTCCTTCTCTCCAGAGATGCTGGCTGACCCACTGAGTTACTCCAGCACTCTGTGAAAGGGTCCCGATTCAAAATGTCATCTACAGAATATCATAAACAGGGCTTGAACCTTTAAGCTAAATATAAAAAGGCCCATAATGTTTATTAAAATAAAGGTCAGGCGAATTGTGCTTCTTTTTCACCCAGAGAGTTGTGAATCTGTGGAATTCTCTGCCACAGAAGGCAGTGGAGGCCAATTCACTGGATGATTTCAAGAGAGAGTTGGATATAGCACATCGGGCTAAAGGAATCAAGGGATATGGGGAGAAAGCAGGAACGGGGTACTGATTTTGGATGATCAGCCATGATCATATTGAATGGCGGTGCTGGCTTGAAGGGCAAAGGTTATAATGCAACATGTTGTAATCTTGGGCTCCAGATTTCTGTACAATAAATCTAGCATATTCTCTCTCTATTTTAATAATGGCTGTTAGTAATAAAATCAATTGATTCATCTGTTGATGATGAGATTTATTCAATGATGGACCATCGCGGTGGTGCAGCGGTAGAGCTGCTGCCTCACAGCGTCGGAAACTCAGGTTCGATCCTGACCACGGGTGCTGTCTGTTGGGTGTTTGTACGTTCTCCCTGAGACCACGTGGGTTTTCTCCGGGTGCTCCGGTTTCCTCCCACACTCCAACGATGTACAGGTTTGTAGGTTCATTGGCTTTTGTAAATTGTAAATTGTCCCTGGTGTGAAGGGACAATTTACCCTGAGAGTTGTGAATTTGTGGAATTCTCTGCCACAGAAGGCAGTGGAGGCCATTTCACTGGTTGAATTTAGAAAATAGTTAGATAGAGCTCTTGGGGCTAGCGGAATCAAGGGATATGGGGAGAAGGCAGGCACTGGTTACTGATCATGGGTGCTGGTTCAAAGGGACAAATGGCCTCCTCCTGCACCTATTTTCTAATATCTGGACACATTAAGCACACATGATTTTATGGCCATCAGTTGTACCTAACCAAGAAATTACCAAATGTTTTATTAACACTACCAAAGCATTATTCATGACGTGTCTTGTTACAGGATGAGTGAGTGAATCATGTAATGTGTAGTAAATGCTGCCACTTACTGACCAGAAGCAGAAATGCACATTATTTTCTTCACCCATTAGATTAGAACACGGAACAGCACAGCACAGGAACAGGCCCTTCTGCCCACAATGTCCGTGCTGTGCATGATGCCAAGTTAAACTAATCCCCTCTGCCTGCACGTGATCCATACCCCTCCACCCCCTGCACATCCATGTGCCTCACTAAAAGACTCAAAAACACCACTATCGTATCTGCCTCCACCACCACCCCTGGCAGTGCGTTCCAAGCCGTCTCCACCCTCTGTGAAGAATACTTCCCCCGCACATCTCCTTTACACTTTGCCCGTCTCATCTCTATCCCTTAGTCTTAGTCTACACGGTGAACTCAGTCTGAGGAAGGGTCCTGACCCGAAACGTCAGCCATCCATGTTCTCCAGAGATACTGCCTGAGCCGCTGAGTTACTCCAGCACTCTATGAAACGTCACCTATCCTTGTTCTCCACAGATGCTGCCTGACCCGCTGAGTTACTCCAGCACTCTGTGAAACGTCACCTATCCATGTTCTCCACAGATGCTGCCTGAGCCGTTGAGTTACTCCAGCACTCTGTGAAACGTCACCTATCCTTGTTCTCCACAGATGCTGCCTGACCCGCTGAGTTACTCCAGCACTCTGTGTGTTGTTTTGGAATGAACTCATGGCCTCAGGTGGGAGGAATGTCACCCCTACCCCAAGCTGCATCTCACCAATGCGTAGCACAATAGAAACATAGGTGTAGGAGTAGGCCATTCGGCTCTTCGAGCTAGCACTACCATTCAATATGATCATGGCTGATCATCTAAAATCAGTACCCCGTTCCTGCTTTTTCCCCAAATCCCTTGATTCCATTAGCCCTAAGAGCTAAATCTAACTCCTTCTTGAAAACTTCCAGTGAATTGGTCTCCACTGCCTTCTGTGGCAGAGAATTCCATGTCAATTCCATATCCATGAACATGGATAGGTGACGTTTCAGTGCTGGAGTAACTCAGCGGGACAGGCAGCATCTGTGGAGAACACGGATAGGTGACGTTTCACAGAGTGCCGGAGTAACTCAGCGGGACAGGCAGCATCTGTGGAGAACATGGATAGGTGACGTTTCACAGAGTGCTGGAGTAACTCAGCGGGACAGGCAGCATCTTTGGAGAACATGGGGAGGTGACATTTCACAGAGTGCTGGAGTAACTCAGCGGGTCAGGCAGAGAATATTGTCAAGACCAAAGGAGCAGACACAAGCTAAAGCAGCTGCCCATCGCTCCCCTGCTGGAACAGAGTGGCTCAACAGAAATCACAGAGAGCATCGAGTGAATATATTTTATAAATAGATAGATCTATGACCAGGACAGTTAAAATTAAAAAGTCAGCCATAGGCTCCAATGCATCGGTCGTACTAATTATAGAATGTTGTTTAGTAATTCATCTGAGCAACCATTTTGTAGAATTCACAATCAAATGAAGGTCAACATTCTAGCAGGGAATAGATAGGGTGAATGCCCAGAGTCTTTTACAGAATGAAGAACCAGAGGATATAGGTTTACAGCGAGAGGAGAAAGATTTAATAGGAACTTGAGGGGCAACCTTTTCACCCAGAGGGTGGTGGGTATATGGAACGAGCTGCCAGAGGAGGTAGTTGAGGTAGGTAGTTTAACAACATTTAAAAGGCATTTGGACAGGTAGATGGATAGGAAAGGTTTAGAGGGATATGAGTCAAACGCAAGAGAGTGGGACTAGCTTAGATGGAGCATTGTGGTGGGCATGGGTAAGTTGGGCCGAAGGGCCTATTTCTGTGGTGAACGACTCTGTGAAATTGATTTATCAGAAAGCTGAAAGCACGTTGTCATTTGAAGATTTCTCCCCACCACAGAACCTGACCTGATTACTGTTCACTCTAGCCATGAAAGCTCTTCAATCTGCAGCTGATCTCAGTACAGTACGTTTACGAGATGCTGTTTTTATTCGAATGCCAAATTACTGCTCCAGCACCTCAGTAACTTCAAATGCACCCAAAGACCAGAAACAATCAAAACAGCACATCTGTACGCATGTTCATTTGCCACATTCTCCATCTCTTTTGATGTCTCGTTTACACACCTTACCCTTCCTTATCTCCGTGTCTCCACCTCCCCTGACATTCAGTCTGAAGAGGGGTCTTGAGCCGAAACGTCACCATTCTTTCTATCGAGAGATGCTGCCTGACCCCGCTGAGTTACTCTAGCATTTTGTGTCTCGCCACATTAACTAGACTCAATGTGTAAGAAGATGTTGGTTTAAACCGAAGAGAGACACAAAAAGCTGCAGTACCTCTGGAGAGAAGGAATGGGTGACGTTTTAGGTCGAGACCCTTCTTCGAGACTCAAGGCAGATTAGTGCAAAGACTCCAAATATGAGCATAAAGGGCGTTAATGCGGTGAGACGGTCGAGCAGATTCACTCACTGAGGTCCTCCGCCAGCTGTACCCTCCTCCCTGTGAGTAGCTGCACCTTCTTCTCTCTGTCTTCTGCAAAGTCCTCCAGCACCTCCTTCACGTTCTTTTCCAGGCGCCTCACTGATATTGACAGAAAACAACCATTTAAACCAAGGGAACAATGATTCCTTTAATTCATCATCAAAAGATATAGACACGTAACTTAGGTTCAAATCCATAGCATG
Organism: Rhinoraja longicauda; assembly: GCF_053455715.1. Taxonomy (NCBI): domain Eukaryota; kingdom Metazoa; phylum Chordata; class Chondrichthyes; order Rajiformes; family Arhynchobatidae; genus Rhinoraja; species Rhinoraja longicauda. The sequence goes on from NC_135965.1 coordinate 47,273,332, forward strand.
GTGGCGCGGTGGTAGAGCTGCTGCCTCACAGCGTCAGAGACCCGGGTTAGATCCTGACTATACTGTATGGAGTTTGTACGTTCTCCCTGTGACCTGCGTGGGTTTTCTCCAGGGGCTATGGTTTCCTCCCACACGCCAAAGACGTGCAGATTTGTAGGTTAATTGGCTTGATAAAATCGTAAATTGTCCCTAGTGTGCGTAGAATAGTGTTAGTGCGCAGGGAACGCTGGTTGGTGCAGACTCGGTGGGCCCAAGGGCCTGTTTCCGTGCTGTATCTTTAAAACTAAAACGAAAAGGTGTCATTACATTGTGCTGATAATGCAGTGGAATTATTTTGAGTCACCTTTGGAACAAGCTGATCTGTGTAGTAAGCGAAGTAATAACTGGAAATTATCAGAAAAAAAGCCATAGATGAACTGATTTCCTTTTTATGGCAGGGTGACGAGTTTATGGCATGCCTATTATACACTTTACAAAAGGTTAACACAAACCCTTTCATTCCTTTCACTTTGCTTTCTCTGTATAGTTTTATGAAGCTCTGGGAAGTCAATGCGTAGAATTTAGATTTCCCACATTAAACCTAGATTTTAAAGGATTAACTTTGAAAGTTTTCAAAAAGTTAAAGGAATTTTCTTTAAAAATGAAAAATCATCAACTTTTGAACCCAGATGAAGCTGCTTGTCTGACCAATAAGTTTGGTTTCGTTTAGTTCAGAGATACAGCGTGGAAACAGGCCCTTCGGCCCACCTAGTCCTCGCTGACCAGCGATCTCCGCACACTAACACTATCCTACACACACTCGGGGACAAATCACAATTTTTATCGAACCTAATTAGCCTACAAACCTGCACGTCTTTGGAGTGTAGGAGGAAACTCGGCGGAGTGGACTCGATGGGCCGAATGGCCTAATTCTACTATAACTTGTGAAGTTGTGAGGATTAATTCTCCCTCTCGCTGCAGAGGCTGTGCAAGAGCCACATACAGTCATTCATGTTTTGACAGGTACAAGCACTCAGGTCCAACATCATCTTTGTAAAACATCATTACTTCTTGATTCCTGAACATACTTCTTATAATAAAGTACGCTAAATGTTTTCTAACCATGGTTTGAGTACATGCCTAATATAACTTCAAAAAGCCACAAAGTACTGGAGTATCTCAGTGGGTCAGGCAGCATCTATGGAGAGAATAGACAGGCAATGTTTTGGGTCAGGATCCTTCTTCAGACTCCACCAACAGAAGCAGCCAGACTAATTATATGGGGGGGGGGGTTTGAAAGCTGGAAGAGAGATGGGGCTGGGACAAGGGGTGTCAGGGGCTACGGGGAGAAGGCAGGAGAATGGGGGTGAGAGGGAGAGGTAGATCAGCCTTGATTGAATGGCGGAGTGTACTCGAATGACCGAATTCTGCTCCTATCACTTATGAACTTGTGTACAATGCCTGGCTAGTGATAGGTGGATACAGGTGAAGGGGGTGGCAGAAGTGTAGACAAAGGCCAGAGATGGAGAGAAGACAAAAGGGCGTGAGATTGGGTGATCAGGAAAGAAGGGGCACGAAATGTGAAGTCAGAGGAAGGATTGTAGTTGAAGGGGATGGTGGGAAGGGAACGGTTGTTATTGGTTACCCCGACTATCTCTTGGTAGTTTAGTTTAGTTTAGAGATACAGCGCGGAAACAGGCCCTTTCGGCCCACGCCGACCAGCGATCCCCGCGCATTAACACTATCCTATACCCACTAGGGACATTTTTTTTAACATTCACCAAGCCAATTAACCTACAAACCTACACGTCTTTGGAGTGTGGGAGGAAACCGAAGATCTCGGAGAAAGCCCACGCAGGTCAAGGGGAGACCGTACAAACTCCGTACAGACAGCACCCGTAGTCGAGATCGAACCCGGGTCTCCGGTGTTGCATTCGCTGGGAGGCAGCAACTCTACCGCTGCGCCACCGTGCCGCCGCTGATCTGGTTTCCAAATGCAATGCCTCAAAATTTATGTATCTGAGATTGCTCAAAATGGATTTAAAAGATAGGTCTTCAAGATTAAAATATTTACATGCAATCACTCATTGAAAGCTCCAAGCATTTTACATTAACAATCAATGGTTTGCCATAGGTGTTTGCAATGGCAGACCTATGTAAAGTACATCACATGAGAAGCTTCAATGGCAGGTGGACATTGGCCTACCTTCTGTATTTGTCAGCTGCTGCCGGAGTGTGTTCGCAGTGATTGTCAGCATCCGTTGAATACGCCAGAACAGTATAACATTATTACAATCCAGCTGTCGGGGTGGCAGAGGGCAAGGAGAGAGAGAAAATATTGGGAGAAATTTAATACAAGCATTTCTGTTTGGAGTTAGTGAGATCACAGGTTGAGATATGAGTGCTGAACAGTCTTACTATTTCGGCGGCACGGTGGCGCAGCGGGTAGAGCTGCTGCCTCACAGCGCCAGAGAACCGGGTTCAATCCTGACTACGGGCGCTGTCTGTACGGGGTTTGTACGTTCTCCCCGTGACCGCATGGGTTTTCTCCGGGTGCCCTGGTTTCCTCCCACACCAAAGACATATGGGTTTGTAGGTTAATTGGCTTGGAATAAATGTAAATTGTCCCTAGGTAGGCACACGATGCTGGAGTAACTCGGCAGGTCAGGTAGCATCTCGGGAGATAAGGAATAGGTGACGTTTCAGGTCAATAGACAATAGGTGCAGGAGGAGGCCATTCGGCCCTTCGAGTCAGCACCACCATTCAATGTGATCATGGCTGATCATTCTCAATCAGTACCCCGTTCCTGCCTTCTCCCCATACCCCCTGACTCCGCTATCCTTAAGAGCTCTATCTAGCTCTCTCTTGAATGCATTCAGAGAATTGGCCTCCACTGCCTTCTGAGGCAGAGAATTCCACAGATTTAAAACTCTCTGACTGAAAACGTTAGTCTTCTTCAGGTCTGAAGAAGGGTGTCGACCCGAAACGTCACCCATTCCTTCTCTCCCGAGATGCTGCCTGACCCGCTGAGTTACTCCAGCATCGTGTGCCTACCTTCGATTTTAACCAGCATCTGCAGTTTTTTTTCCTATGTAAATTGTCCCTAGCGTGTGTAGGATAGTGTTAATGTGCGGGGATCGCTGGACGGCCCGGACTCGGTGGGCCGAAGGGCCTGTTTCTGCGCTGTATCTCTAAATTTTCTGTGACTACCATTCAGATTCAGAAGAATTTATGGTCGTTTACACCAGGGTGCAATGTACTAGACGGCATGAAGTTAAGAGTAAACCATAAACAGAGGCTCGCAATAAACACAAATACAAAAGTAAAAACCTCAAGAACGGTGCAAAGATTGAAGTGCAATGTACATGTTTGTAAAAAAATCTAAAGTGCAAAAACAGAATCACCTAATGAGGTGGAGTTAAAAGTAGAGTACGTGGGAGTAGCTCTGGGAAGGAGGGGTGGAACGGGTGATTGATTCAGGAGTCAGATAGCAGCGGAGAAGAAGCTGGACAGGTGCTCCTCAACTTACGATGGCGTTACGTTCCGATAAACCCATCGTAAACCGAAAATATCCTAAGTCGAAAACGCATTTAAATGCACCTGATCAGGTGGCTGGAAGCGAGCTGCCATTGTCCAGCTTTTGCACCATCATAAAATCAAAATATCGTAAAATATCGTTAAAAATTGAAGCTATGTAAGAACTTTGTAACAAATGTGTTTTTTTAAAATTTCGATTTGTACATATGCTTTTAAAAAAAATAAAATAAATAAAAATAAAAAATATCGTAAGTCGAAGCATCGTAAGTCGGGGAGCATCTGCACTTTAATCCAGATGACAGAGCTTCAAGCTCCTGTACCTTCTCCCAGAGGTGGAAGAGAGGGGAGGGAAGGGAACGGCCAGGGTGGGAGCATCCTTGACGATACTTGCAGCCTTCCTGATGCACCGTGAGGATGGAGTGGACGGCAAGTAGTGCCGAGCCTGTGCTGGACTGGGCTGTGGTCACCGCTCCCTGCAGGTACCGGGGGCCAAGAGCAGAGCAGTGGGCAGACCAGGCTGCGAGACATCCCCTCAGAATACTTTCTATTGTGCACCTGCACGTTTCGACTTATGGAGGAGATTAACTTATTGACATCAGTAAAAAAACAACAGAACCCATTTGTTAGCTGAGGTGTTTGTGAGATCTGTCACCAGCTATTTGACACGTCCCAGCTGAGAGGCAACGTACAACTGCAGGCTGCGAGACTTTGCTGCAACACGTGTAAAGCAGGCTTCTGAACCGATCGCGGCATGTCCTTCTGTTCACTGTCACCATACCTCGGAGTCTACGAATTGCCGTTGATAATAGTGGAAGCCTCTCCTGCAGAGATTACAGTGGATCAGCGACTTCTTCAAGAAGTGTTTTCGGTAAATCTGATGCCAAGTATCTTTAATCTAGAGCCAGGAAACATGAAATACACCCATCAGCCAAAACATTATGACCACTGACAGGTGAAGTGAATAACATTGGTTATCTTGTTACAATGGCACCTGTCAAGGGGTGGGATATATTAGGCAGCAAGTGAACAGTCAGTTCTTGAAGTTGATGTGTTGGGTGCAGGAGAAATGGGCAGGAGTAAAGACCTGAGCGACTTTGACAAGGGTCAAATTGTTATGGCCCGATGACTGGGTCAGAGCATCTGTGAAACGGCAAGGCTTGTGGGGTGCTCCCGGTCAGCAGTGGCGAGTACCGACCGACAGTGGTCCGAGGAGGAACAAACCACAAACCGGCGACAGGCAAGGTGTTGGGCGCCCAAGGCTCATCGATGCGCGTGGGCAACGAAGGCTATCCTGTCTGGTCCGAACCGACAGAAGGTCGACTGTGGCACAAGTCACAGAAAATTTTAATGGTGGTCACGGGAGGAATGTGTCACAATACACAGTGCATCGCACCCTGCTGTGTATGGGGCTGCACACGGAGGACCAACAGCATATTGGGCAGGTGGTCATAATGTTTTGGCTGATCGGTGTAAATTTAAAAATGAGTTACAAAAATCCCGATCACTCAGGGACCTAAAGTTTTAAGAGGTTAGCAGAAATTGCTTTAATTGTCATCGTTCTGCATGACTTGTGTAGGTAGCAATAGATTTATTCAAAAATAAAAAGACCCAGGTTTGTATTTTTTTCAACTGTCGAATTAAATTCATGAAAGAAAGCTACAAATAAGTAACAGCTACAAATATAAAACAAATATAATAAACAAACATATCAAAGTGCTGGAGGAACTCAGCAGGCCAGGCAGCATCTGTGGAGGGAATAGACAGATAATGTTTTGGGTCGCGCCTCGTGTTGTAGAAGGAGGAGGGGGGCATCTCGTTCAAACTTGCCGGATAATGAAAGGCCTGGATAGAGTGGCCGTGGAAAGGATGTTTACAGTAATGAGAGAGTCTAGAACCAGAGGGCACAGCCTCAGAACAAAAAGGATGTGCCTTTAGAATGACGATGAGGAGTAAGTTCTTTAACCAGAGCTGAATCTGTAGAATTCATAGAAACATACAAAATAGGTGCAGGAGGAGGCCATTTGGCGCTTTGAGCCAGCACCGCCATTCATTGTGATCATGGCTGAACATTCACAATCAGTAACCCGTGCCTGCCTTCTCCCCATATTCCTTGTTTCCACTAACCCCTAGAGCTCTATCTAACTCTCTTTTAAATTCGTCCAGTGAATTGGCCTCCACTGCCCTCTGTGGCAGAGAATTCCACATCTTCACAACTCTTTGGGTGAAAACGTTTTTTTCCTCACCTCAGTTTTAAATGGCCTCCCCTTTATTCTTAGACTGTGGCCCCTGGTTCTGGACTCCCCCAACATTGGGAACATTTTTCATTGGAGGCCAAGTCATTGGGTATTTTTAAAGCGGAGATTGACAAGTTCTTGATTAGTGAGGGCTTCAACTGGTTACGGGGAGAAGGCAGGAGAATGGGGTTGAGAGGAATAAATAGATCAGCCATGATTGAATAGTGGAGTAGACTTGATGGGCCGAATGGCCTGATTCTGCCTCTACGTCTTACCGTCTTATATGTACACACAAAACTATACACAAAACTTTGCTGCGTTTGGAAATAAAGTGAGATATGTGTGCATAGAAATTTGGTGAGCCGTACGTACCAGAATAGTATCCACAGTTACACTTTTTGCCTCCAGGTTTTTCCGGACTGTTGTCACCTCATCGTTAGCCAGATAAGCCCTGTGCTCCTCATTAATCCTGATCAGGCGCTCCAGCTCTGCTTTGGTCTCATTGCGAACATGCTGGAATGACAGACACGCTCTCTTTAGGGTCAAACATGTAACACTGAAGTACAGGAACGGGAAAATGCTGATAGCAGTTTATGCTTGAACTAGATCATAGGTCTTCATTGATTTATGCAAGAAGACATTTCAAGTTTCAGAGTATTCTACAATGCTCTTTTAAATTTTTAATATATAATATAAACTGTTACATTTATCTTGTATTTTGTCATCTTTAACAAGTTAATTTTGTACCAAATACTCAAAGGCTCTCAAAGACTCTTAAATAAAGCCAATTGGCTCATACGATACGATAGAACTTTATTTATCCCAGGAGGGAAATTGATCTGCCAACAGTCATAAAACACAACAAGATGCATGAAACATGAAATTAAAATAACGAGTGGAAAGGATTGGGGGATGTGCAGAGATTGGAGGGAGGGCGTGGGAGGGGAGTCAGTCTCAGTCTACCCCACGACAGAAGGGGGAGGGGTTGTACAGTCTGATAGCCACAGGGAAGAAGAATCTCCTGTGGCATTTGTTCTGTGCTGCATCTTGGTGGGACCAGTCTGTTGCTGAAGGTGCTCCTGAGGTTGACCAGTGTGTCATGGAGGGGGTGAGCTGTATTGTCCAGGGTGCTCTCAGTTTGACCAGTGTGTCATGGAGGGGGTGAGCTGTATTGTCCAGGATGCTCCGCAGTTTCAGGAGCGTCCCCCCTCCTCCAAGACCACCCAGGGATTTTGCCCGGCGAATCAATCGAGCAATAACATAACTAGGGATCAGATGGCTGGTCACGTTCTGAAGGGAGTCAAGGATCGGTACTCTTTATTGCAAACTGGTCGCTTCCCTTCCTCCCAACTTAGTGATGTCAGGAAACAGATTGTGTAGGAAAATGACTGCAGATGCTGGTACAAATCGAAGGTATCACAAAATGCTGGAGTAACTCAGCGGGACAGGCAGCATCTCTGGTGAGAAGGAATGGGTGACTTTTCGGTTCGAGACCCTTTTTCAGACTGATGTTGGGGGGGGGGGGGGGGGGGGGGGCAGGACTTTGTTACTGACCCGCTGAGTTACTCCAGCATTTTGTGTCTACCTGAGTATCCTCATAGATAGAAATCTGGCTAGTGTCAAGAAGCCTAATGGAATGCTGGCCTTTACTTGGAATATAAAAGCAGTGAAGTCTTACTGCAACTGCATAAGACAGTGTGACGCCACCTCTCTGGAGAACTGTGGACAGTTCTGGACGCTTTATTTACAGGAAGAAGCATTGGCTTTATGAGGCATTTCAGTGAACGCCCGTTAGGATAAGTCCAGGTTTGGAGGAATTGTCTTGTGAGGAAAGGTTGGAGTCATAGAGCTCTACAAAATGGCATTATCCCACCTGCTCTGGAGACCTCGATTTCCAGTAGAACAATCTCTCTTGCCAGTCAGGTCCCACCATATCATGAATTACAGAGTCAACTGTAAAAATAACAAGACACGAGTGAGAATTCCGTCTTGTGAAGAGGAGAAGATTTGCCTGTGCATAATCCCTTTAGAACCTGCCCAGCATGGTGGTGCAGCGGTAGAGTTGCTGTCTTACAGCGCCCGAGACCTGGGTTCAATCCTGACTACAGGTGCTGTCTGTACGGAGTTTGTACGTTCTCCCTGTGACCTGTGTGGGTTTTCTCCAAGATCATCAGTTTCCTCCCGCGCTCCAAAGACGTGCGGGTTTGTAGGTTAATTGGCTTAGTATCAATGTAAATTGTTCCTAGCTTGTAGGTGTTAGTGTGCGGGGATCGCTGGTCGGTGCATACTCGGTGGGCAGAAGGACCTGTTTCCGCGCCATATCTCTAAACTAATGTAAACTAAACCAAAAAGGTTTGAAACTTAACCTGGCTTTTAAACCTATGGGCGTACTGGAATGGAAAGCTTGTAAACTTACTGTCTCGAAGACGGGACTGCAGCGTTTCCTCCAGGAAATGGATTGCTGCATCCCACTGCTGCTTGTCAGAGATAGAACGATCTTCCAGAGCGTTGTGCTGGATGACCCGCTGTGGAACACCCAGAACAATGATTAAATATCAGTCAGTCATGGAAACAAAATCAAATCTTGTCCATTTTCAGCATGCCTGCACCTTATAATCATGGATTTTTTTCCCCTATTGAAAGAATTGGCATTAAGTTCTGAAATGATATATCTATGATATTTAGCAAAATATATAATAGACAATAGGTGCAGGAGTAGGCCATTCGGCCCTTCGAGCCAGCATCGCCATTCACAGTGATCATGGCTGATCATCCACAATCAGTACCCTCTTGCTGCCTTCTCCACGTATCCCTTGACTCCGCTATCTTTAAAAGCTCTATCTAACTCTCTCTTGAAAGCATCCAGAGAATTGGCCTCCAATGTAAAGTACATGTACCTAATGTGAAGTATATTCCATTGTCGCCAGAAAATCCAATTATTTTCAAATTAAATCAAACTAAATGAAGCATTAACCACAAGGAGTTATAAGCAGTGCCAGTGTTAATTCAGATTTTTACATTACTGGCACATTCAGCCTCTCATTAACTGCGGCCTCTTTCTTTTCCCCAACGTTCTCTTGCTCTCCTATCCGTACGTACTGCAATTATTTTCTAGTTGGCGATATTACTCTCAGTGCTGTCTGTGTGACAGCACATGCTGGCTTGCAGTACCAGCACCTCTAAGTTAAATAATATAAGAAAATAACTGCAGATGCTGGTACAAATCGAAGGTATTTATTCACAAAATGCTGGAGTAACTCAACAGGTCAGGCAGCATCTCGGGAGAGAAGGAATGGGTGACTTTTCGGGTCGAGACCCTTCTTTGAGTCTGAAGAAGGGTCTCGACCCGAAACGTCACCCATTCCTTCTCTCCCGAGATGCTGCCTGACCTGCTGAGTTACTCCAGCATTTTGTGAATAAATACCTCTAAGTTAAACATCATTACAGGTGCTCCTCAACTTATGATGGGGTTCCGTTCCGAGAAGCCCATCGTAAACCGAAAATATCTTGTCGAAATGCGTTTAATGCACCTAATCACGTGAGCTGCGGTTCACTATGGGCCGTTACCGTTTGCACCATCGCAAAGTCGAGGAGCATCTGTATTGTGTTTTCTGGCCACGTGACACTTATGTTTAATAATCGTCCGCGCCGGCATTTTTTGTGCATCTCCTATGATCCTCCATCAAACCCCTTTTGGTTTAGTTTACTTCAAAGATACAGCGTGGAAACAGGCCATTCGGCCCACCGAGTCCACGCCGTCCATCGATCACCCGTTCACACTAGTTCTACATTATCCCACTTTCGCATCCACTCCCTACACACAAGGGGCTTTTATTGTTACAGAGGCCAAGTAACCTGCAAACCCACATGTCTTTGGGATGCGGGAGGAGACCGGAGCTCCTGGAGAAACCCACGCGGTCAAAGGGAGAACATGCAAACTCCACACAGACATCGCCCGAGGGCAGAATTAAAGCCGGGTCTCGGGGGTTGAGAGGCTGCAGCTTTCCCCGCTGTGCCACCCTTTGTTCAATCCCACAGCCAATTTATATCTGCTTGTAGTCTATAATCTTTTTATGATTTATTTCTTTACTAGCTTTATGTCATATTCAAACTTAATCCTATTATAATCCATCTCCACACCCAAGCCATTGATGGGTTCAGCAGAGGACCATGCACTGGCCCTTTCACTACACCTCACCCTGAAGAGATGCTTATGCCCACTCTCTGGTCCCCCTCTCAGGTAATCCTCAGTCGCTGCAGAGAGAGCACCTCTTGTGTAGCAACCACACACACTGCTAACTTTACAAACAACTAAATCCAACGATGGGAACTCCTTGACAACAACGATCTAATTCGCGCGCGTTTACACTGGTGAGCGGACTTCATACCAGACTGCCTTCTGCTTGCTCATTCCATTTGTGACGTTTGATACTCTCATCTCTGACGGCTTGTTTCAGTTTGTCAAATATATTATCGTGGTCCTTCCCTTTCTGCTCGGACATAAAGCGAGCAAACTCATCCTCCAGCGCCTCCCACGCAACCTGGAAACAAGAACTTACGCTTGTGAATAAAATTGGAAAGGTTTATCCAAAACATTTAGCTAGGAATAATTACTCCAACAACCTTAATTAATGCATCCTCTTGCTAGCATCGCTGACATACTTTAATTGATATTAAACTTGCCCATCGCTTTAAAAGATATTAATAGAATTCAATAAATTCTTCAGTCAGAGAAACATTTATTTTTAGTACACCTTTTAAATAAATCAGGAGTCAAGTGTTTTAGTGTCACGTCTACCAATGACAATGGAATAATTAAATTATACTTGCTGCAACTGAACAGGCCCATTAAAACAATAACAATCAATAAATATGCAATAATCGATAATACAATAAGATAATTAGGTACACTGTGTAACTATAATGATGCCAATATATTTAAATGGTTTAGCAGACTGTGTTGCAGCACTGATTTACGCTGTTTCTTTTGAGGCTTTTACTTTACACTTTAGAGATACAGCGTGGAAACAGGCCACTCGGCCCACTGAGTCCACGCCATGCTGTACACAACTACTATCCTACGCACTAGGGACAATTTACAATTTTTACCAAAGCCAAATTAACCTACAAACCCGTATGTCTTTGGAGTGCGGGACGAAACTGGAGCACCCGGAGAAATCCCAGAAGGTACAAACTCTGTACAGACAGCACCCCTAGTCAGGAACAAACCTGGTTGTCTGGTGCTGCAAGGCACCAGCTCTATCTACCACTGTGCCACCCCCCTTAAGTGGCCTAAAATGGCTATATCGTGACTTGCTCAGATGTTGGCAAAACGTTGCATTTTTGGAATAAATGTAAAAAACTATAATTTAAAAACACATAGAATTGTGTACTGGGTGATCTAATTGAACACAAATGGGATGGAATGATTAATGTGACCGATTCCAGACTTGGTGACCTGAACGCAGTTTTTCCACCACTGGTCCCAGGCAATACCGGTGAAGCAAATGGTGGACTTGGTGAGAGATTCCGTACGCCACAGAACACCGTGGCTGAACAGGAAATCCTCTGGCCTCCCTCAGCTCCAAACGCAAGGCGCTGGAACACCACGTTACACAAGCTGGAGAGTGTTCCTTTTCAAGATTTACGAGGATGTTGCCAGGACTAGAGGGTGTGAGCTATAGGGAGAGGTTGAGCAGGCTGGGTCTCTATTCCATGGTGCATAGGAGGATGAGGGGAGATCTTATAGAGGTGTACAAAATCATGAGAGGAATAGATCGGACAGCTGCACAGAGTCTCTTGCCCAGAGTAGGGGAATCGAGGACCAGAGGACATAGGTTCAAGGTGAAAGGGAAAAGATTTAATAGGAATCTGAGGGGTAACTTTTTCACAGAGGGTGGTGGGTGTATGGAACAAGCTGCCAAAGGAGGTAGCTGAGGCTGGGACTATCCCATCGTTTAAGAAACAGTTAGACAGGTACATGGGTAGGACAGGTTTGGAGGGTTATGGACCAAGTGCAGGCAAGTGGGACTCGTGTAGCTGGGACATGTTGGCAGTGTGGGCGAGTTGGGCCGATGGGCCTGTTTCCACACTGTATCACTCTATGACTACAATGCAGGCAGGTAGGACCAGTGTAGATGGGGCACGTTTGTTGGCATGGGCAAGTTGGGCCGAAGGGCCCCGCCTCCACGCTGTGTGCCTCTGAGTAGTCTTAGAGCACAGGCTCTCACCAATATAAATTATCCAAGGGTAGAGGATTCAAAACCTAGAGGGCACAGGCTTGAGGCGAGAGGTGAGAGATTTCAGGGGGACCTCAGAGAGCTGCCAGAGGAAGCTTTGGAAGTGAATACAATTATGACTTTAAAAAGGAATTTAAGCAAATAAATGGTATAGGGTTATTCATTCCTTCTCTCCTGAGATGCTGCCTGACCTGTTGAGTTACTCCAGCATTTTGTGAAATAAATACCTTCGATTTGTACCAGCATCTGCAGTTATTTTCTTACACTATGGATAGCGTTAAGTGGGCAGTGTGTCAAATGGGGACCAGCCTAGTATGCCAACTTGGTCAGCATGGAAAAGGTGGGCCGAAAGGCCTGTTCCCGTGCTGTACAGCTAGCTCTATGACAAGTCACGGTTTAAAAGACAGATTAGGCAAGTGAAAGTAATTCTTTATAAATGTAATCCTTTTAGCTCTCTCTTCATTACCATTTGCTCCAGGGGCAAAAAAAACCCCGCAAGCTAAACACTCCCTCCCTCACTCAATTTAAAATGTCCGCAAAGGAGCTGAGAGTGAGAGCAAACATGCACGTGGTTCCCACCTCCACCGCTTTGTGCGGCAGCTGTTTGTCCGTCCACTGCTTGAGCTTGATGTCCACGGTGGTGTTGAACGTGCCCGAGTTCACCGACTGAGCAGCTGGAAGGTAGATGTTCTCCATCACATGGGTAGAGACCCTCTCCCACAGCTTCCGCTTCAGAATCTCCTCCCTACAAACACACGCACAACTCCAGTGAGGCAGACTTCTTGCTACTTTACATTTTGGCACATTAGTTTAGTTCAAACTGAGGATGCACATTCATTCATTCATTCATTCATTCATTCATTCATTCATTCATTCATTCATTCATTCATTCATTCATTCATTCATTCATTGTGAAACCTGGACCGACAGCTTACAAGACAAACAATGTGAACTGGAAGTGTTTTGTCACAAAACCAAGAATGTTTCATTCGTCCCAAGTATAATACGAGCTTAGTTTAGGTTATTGTCACGTGTACCGAGGTACAGTGAAAAGCTTTTGTTGCGCGCTAACCAGTCAGCAGAAAGACCATGCATGATTACAATCGATCCAATTACATGATAAGGGAATAACGTTTAGTGCAAGGTAAAGCCAGTAAAGTCCAATCAAGGATAGTCCAAGTTACAAAAGAGGCAGATAGTAGTTCAGGACTATTCTCTGGTTGTGGTTGGATGATTCAGTTGCCTGATAATAGCCGGGAAGAAACTGTCTCTGAATCTGGAGGTGTGCGTTTTCACACTTCTGTACCTTTTGCCCGATGGGAGAGGGGAGGATTTTAAGATTAGTTTTAAGGATAAGGCAAGTTGACTGCAAATAATATATTTATTTATTCATGCAAGATGCATCATCTTCCAGTGATTCATCACACTTTATTTGAATAGAAAGTTTCTTCACCCAGAATTTGTACTAAAAGACAAGCCCATTTCAAGTCAAACAGGCTATTTCCATGTCTCCTCTGAGATTCTGACTAACACGAGGTTCTGCAAGAAAGGCAGCCAACAAACAAAGGCGTGGCGGAGGTTTATCATGGAAAATGGATGACTTCTTTAGTCAGAGGGTGGTGAATCTGTGGAATTCTTTGGCACAGGGGGCTGTGGAGGCCAAGTCAGTGGATATATTTAAGGCAGAGATAGATAGATTGTTGATTAGTACAGATGTCAAGGGTTATGGGGAGAAGGCAAGAGAATGGGGTTAGGAGTGAGAGATAGTTCAGCCATGAATGAATGGCAGAGTAGACTTGATGGGCTGAATGGCCTAAATCTACTTGTATCCCTTATGACCTTATGACAATGGATAACCTGTGCTCTGATGAATTGTGTGTTGTAACTGGGCTACACTGAGGATTGACTATCCCAAGCCATCCAGAACCTAGAATCAAGAGAAGTAAAGCATTTTCTTCAACAGAGGTGTGTAGAATCATGTGGAGAATAGACAGTATGAATGCACACAGTCTTTTATCCAGGTGGGGGGAATCATGAACCAGAGGACATAGGTTTAAGGTATAAGGGGAAAGATTTCATGGGAACCTGAGGGGCACCTTTTCCATACGTGGAACGAGCTGCCAGAGGAGGTTTTTTTTTTGAGGCAGATACAGGAACACCATTTAAAAAACATTTGGATGGGTACGTGGATAGGAATGGCTGAGAGGATGTGTGTCAAACGTAGGCAGGTGGGACTAGTGAAGATGGGACATCTTTATCAGTACAGACGAGTTGTGTCGAAGGGTCTGCTTGCATGTTATATGACTTTATGAACGGGTCAGTTACTTATGAATTAAAGTGCCCTGAAGCCTAAAATTAATTTGGATCATTAATGCATAGTTTCCTTGAAAAATATCTCTTCAACATTCTTTGCAGCATTCCCTTTCATCACTGCATATTATGTAGTGGGATGCAGTTAATTCCCACTTTGTCTGAACTATCCACAAGTATTAAAAACTGATTTCCAACCACTGCTATATTGAGACGCGTTTTGTTTAATACTTTCAGATCAATAGTGGCATGGTGGCGCAGCGGGTCGAGCTGCTGCCTCACAGCACCAGAGACCGGGTTCCATCCTGACTACGGGTGCTGTCTGTACGGAGTTTGTAAGTTCCCCCCGTGACCTGCGTGGGTTTTCCCCGGGTGCTACGGTTTCCTCCCACACTCCAAAGATGTACAGGTTTGCGGGTTAATTATCCTCGGTTCAAGATTGTAAATTGTCCCCAGTGTGTGTAGCATAGTGCTAGTGTACGGGGTGATCGCTGGTCAGCATGGACTCAGTGGGCTGAAGGGCCTGTACCACTAAACTAAATAAGTAAAATAGCATTGTGTTCAATTGATACCAACATAAACCGGTTGGGAAACTGTGGCCACTTAGTGTTTATACTAATAAGATACCAAACACAATGGAAAACACTACCTGATTCATCATCAAATTGATTCAGTAACTTTGATCTATTTCCTTCTCAGTTTCTGAAAGTTACTAATCTATCACGGATTCCCAAAACAGCCACATACTTCCTTTGGGGAACTCATTTAAGTGCTCTGCCAGCTAACTAAAACATTTCACCCTCTACCACTAATCAATAGCACTATTAGGATTTAAACTGGTCTTTAACCCTTCAACTCTTCATTATATTGTTTTATCATTATATCTTGGACTATATTTACAGAAATAAAGATGGACTGCGTTGAAGGACTTTTTCTGGCAAGGGTGTGCCGAAATTGATAGCAGAGGTAATAAAATGTCAGATCTCATCATCATTTGATCTGGATATTGCAAAGTTCAGAAAGGGAATGCAAATAAGGAATATTGACACAGTTAAAAATCAAATGGAGCAATCTTTCACAGCATGAGAACAAGCTCTGGATAAATAACCGTCCTTTGTATTCTGTCTGAACTCTAAACAGTGCAGGACATGTTTTTTCAGTGTATTTCAGAGGAGTTAGATACATAGAAACATAGACAATAGGTGCAGGAGGAGGCCATTCGGCCCTTCGAGCCAGCACCGCCATTCAACGTGATCATGGCTGATCATCCACAATCAGTACCCCGTTCCTGCCTTCTCCCCATACCCCTTGATTCCGCTAGCCCCTAGAGCTCTATCTAACTCTCTTTTGGTTCATTATTGATGTTAAGGCTCACATCATGGATTTGGCTTTTTAAGCCAGCACAAATATAACATTTACATAATTGAACAAATGACATTGATTTATACCAAAAAAAGACACAAAATGCTGGAGTAACTCAGCGGGTCAGGCAGCATCTGTGGAGAACATGGATAGGTGACATTTCACAGAGTGCTGGAGTAACTCAGCGGGTCAGGCAGTATCTGTGGAGAACATGGATAGGTGACGTTTCACAGAGTGCTGGAGTAACTCAGCAGGTCAGGCAGCATCTGTGGAGAACATGGATAGGTGATGTTTCACAGAGTGCTGGAGTAACTCAGCGGGTCAGGCAGCATCTGTGGGGAACATGGATAGGTGACGTTTCACAGAGTGCTGGAGTAACTCAGTGGGTCAGGCAGCATCTCTGGAGAACATGGATAGGTGACGTTTCACAGAGTGCTGAACTCAGCGGGTCAGGCAGCATCTGTGGAGAACATGGATAGGTGACGTTTCAGAGTGCTGGAGTAACTCAGTGGGTCAGGCAGCATCTCTGGAGAACATGAATAGGTGACGTTTCGGGTTGGGATCCTAATCAATTTATACTGAGATGTTGGCTTTTAATATAAGAAAGTATTGTTATATTCTGACACTCTACAAAAGTAATTATCAAAGCACTTCAAGCACAGTCTAATGAACATAGACTAAAACACTACTCTTTGTGAAAATACAATAAAATTAAAATAACATGCAAAACCCAGAGAGAATTTGTTCAAAGTTGAGATGGACAGATAGATTCTATTTTATTAATTGCACATCAATCAGTTAGTGGCTCCAATATAAATTAGGCATTACCAGTGTTTCGGAGTAACCTGGCTTAAACTGACCACCTCATCCAGAATCTCATTTTTGGCTTTTTCATACAGCTCATTCTAATAAAGGAAAGTATAAAGTTAGAAAGAAGTACAAATGAGAACAGATTACACATACCCAAACAGTGAAACAAGAATTGAACGTTACCCTGTCTAATTCTCTCAGCTGAGGATAGTTGTTCTTCCATTCGGTCTCCAGGTTGAATCGAGTAGCTAAGATCGTGAAAGAAAATGCATTGTAGTTAATAAAGTGAAAAGTTAAAATTATCTTAAGAGTGAAAGGACCTCGATACAAAGTACAAAATACAAAGCACTTCTCCATGGATTGTCACCTTGTCGTGGTGGAGAAGCTCGTGTGGTCCTGTGATCCTGAGAGCGATGCCGCCTGGAGCTGTGCTCCTGGTAGGGTCACCCATGGCGGTAAGGTCGAGGGGGAGGTCCCTGACAAAGAGCGATCCAACCAAGACCTCAACGGTGGAACAGGCGGAGGGAGGATGATGGCTGACTTTAGTGGAGCATCACAACGGCTGGGAAGGCGGATGGATGAAGGCTGCGGCGGAAAAGGGTCCCCGGTCGTCTTGGACTCCACGCCACTGGATCCTGACCCAGATCTGTCAAGGACCGTGTGGTGGCTGTCTGTGCACCAGTCTCCCCACGCTAAACAAAGTCACGCACAGGCGTCCGACCCTATGGAGAGGACAGTCACACTCGCTTCCAGTGACCGCCGATGATACAAATTTCCGGTGTAAAAGATTGCAACGTTTCTGTTCCCAAAGCTGCCTTCACTGACGTTTACTTTAGTTTAGTTTACAGATACAGCGTGGAAACAGGCCCTTCGGCCCACCGAGTCCGCACCAACCAGCAATCCCCGCACACTAACACTATCCTACACACACAAGGGATAATTTTCACGCATACACCAAGCCAATTAACCTACATACCTGTACGTCTTTGGAGTGTGGGAGGAAACCGAAGATCTCGGAGAAAACCCACGCAGGTCACGGTCACAGCACCCGTAGTCGGGATGGAACCCGGGTCTCCGGCGCTGCAAGCGCTGTAAGGCAGCAACTCTACCGCTGCACCACCGTGGTGACGTTTACAGACAGATGGTACAACTAATCAATCAGACATTTTCACAATCTGCCGGCTAAGTCTGGACATAGACACAAAATGCTGGAGTAACTCGGCGGGACAGGCAGCATCTCTGGAGAGAAGGAATGGGTGACGTTTCATGACCACATTTACACACGTGGGCAAACTGACCAGCACATACTGAAATAGGAACAAGCATGTCTGGCAAGTTTATTTCACTCTACATTATTTACGTATGATCCATTTTACATTTCTAGTCTTAGGAAAATGATTACACAATATTTGAACTATCATTCATAGAATCTCTTTCTGAAGAAGGGTTCCAACCCAAGGTGTTGTCTGTCCATTCCGTCCACAGATGCTGCCTGACCTGCTGAGTTCCTCCGGCACACTGCGTTTTGCTTGCAATCTTTTCCCGTGTATTCAATCATAAACCGCCACGAGAACGTTTCTAATAAGGCCGGCACGGTGGCGCGGCGGTAGAGTTGCTGCCTCACAGCGCCAGAGATCCGGGTTCCATCCTGACTACGGGCGCTGTCTGTACGGAGTTTGTACGTTCTCCCCGTGACCGCGTGGGTTTTCTCCGGGTGCTCCGGTTTCCTCCCTCACTCCAAAGGCGTACAGGTTTGTAGGTTAATTGGCTTCTGTAATTTGACCCTAGGATCGTATTAGTGTACGATCATTGGTCAGCGTGGACTTGCTCGGCCGAAGAGCCTGTTTCCACGCCGTATCTCCTAACGAAACTAAACTCAAATGCTTTGAATGTTACTTGTTCAACATTTAACTCCACATTCTAACTTTTATTTTGATCTCAGAATGATTTGCCAAAAATCATTTGATAAAGACCATTTATAAACAATTGAAGCCGGATGATCTGCTGCTGACAGCCGGTCCACCACTTAATTGAACTTGTTAGCTTGTTTATTTTTCCAGAACAGTATTACTGATGTTGCTACAAAACGTCGTCTTAGCACAAAATCTATTGACCACAGAAACACAACTCTCACTGGGATCAGTTAGATCAAAAGTGTTCCATTTTTCATTCTGCAGTGCGTAATTATCTTTAAACTCAAACTCCCTGCAGAAGTTGGCCAAAGTTCCATCATGACAGGAACACCCCAATGCCCAACAAATACACCACACAGTCCAAAGGTGCAAGTCTAGAGGGTGGCAGGGTGGGGCAGCGGGAGAGTTGCTGCCTCACAGGGCCAGGGACCCGGCTTCTACGACGTGCTGTCTGTACGGAGATTGTATGTTCTCCCCGTGACCTGCGTGGGTTTTATCCGGTTTCCTCCCACACTCCAAAGACGTGCAGGTTTGCAGGTTAATTGGCTTGATATACATGTAAATTGTCCCTAGTGTGTGTAAGATAGTGTTAATGTGCGGGGATCGCAAGTCAGCACGGACTCGGTGGGCTGAAGGGCCTGTTTCCGCACTGTATCTCTAAACTAAACAAAACTAGAGTTATCTATTTGTTTTTCATTACACAAGACTGATAGTTGCCGTTGATATTTCTATCAGCCTGAACTACAATTATTTGGCCCACATTCCACCATGTGTGCTGAAACTTTCATGAGCGACATTGAAGTTATCTAGTCTTTGCATCTTCCTGCTATCACCACCATCTCATGGACATTTTCATTTATTATATTAATACAGACATCTCTTTAAAATACCTCACAGCCATTATGCATCGTCTTCCCTGCCATCCCTGACTCGATAAGGAAAACAGGACAAATAAATACAACAAGGAACAGGAGATGTTGGTATACCAAAGGCAGACACAAAGTGCTGGCGTAACTCAGTGGGTCAAGCAGCATCTCTGGAGTAACGTCACCGATCCATGTTCTCCAGAGATGCTGCCTGACCAGCTGAGTTACTCCAGCACTCTGTAAAATGTCACCTATCCATGTTCTCCAGAGATGCTGCCTCACCAGCTGAGTTACTCCAGCACTCTGTAAAATGTCACCTATCCATGTTCTCCAGAGATGCTGCCTCACCAGCTGAGTTACTCCAACATATTGGGTCTTTCAATAGTTTAAATAAAACTCAAATAATTCCTCCCCCTGGTGAAGATAACATGGCTCTGACTGTACGTTCATACACAAGATAACATCGCTCTGAATGTACGTTCTCCTCGCCGAGCCTTAAATATGTACCCCATATTTAAAATGGAATCATAAGGTCATAAGCGATAGGAGCCATATTAGGCCATTCGGCCCATCAAGTCTACTCCACCATTCAATCATGGCTGATCTATCTCTCCCTTCTAACCCCATTCTCCTGCCGTCTCCCCATAACCTCTAACACCCGTACTAATCAAAAATCTATCTATCTTTGGCTTAAAAATATCTATTGACGCCCTCCACAGCCTTCTGTGGCAAAGAATTCCACAGATTCACCACCCTCCGACTAAAGAAATTCCTCCTCATCTTCTTCCTACAGGAAGATCTGTTAATTCTGAGGCTGTGACCTCTAGTCCTAGACTCCTCTCTGTCCATAGTAGATCTACCAGCCCCTCTCCATCCATGCCGCCACTGCCACCCTCTTAGTACGCAGCTGCAAGTTGTTTGCCCCAGTATACCATCCTGCACTTGCAATGAAATCCAAGTCACAACTGGCCCATCCCAACTCTCCAGTGTGAAGAAGGGCCCCGAACTGAAACATTGTCTGTCTACTCCCTGCACAGACACTGCCGGATGCACCGAGTTCCTCCAGCACTTTGTGTTTTCATCAACGTTTCAGCAACTGCAGTTTCTTGTGTCTACCTTTAATCCAGATTTGCCCACGACTGCGATTACATTTAACTCACAATAATGTTGTTCTTTATTATTTTTGTTTTGTTTTAATACAGCCCGGAAACAGGCCTTCAACCCACCGATTCCGCACGGACCAGTAATCCCCACACTTTAATACCACCCTGCACACACAAGGGACAATTTTACTTTTTTTAAACATATACACCGAGCTAATTAACCTACAAACCTGTACGTCTTTGGAGAGTGGGAGGAAACCAAAGATCTCGGAGAAAGCACATGCGGGTCACGGGGAGAACGTACAAACTCCGTACAGACAGCAGTCATAGTCAGGAAGGAGCCCGGGTCTCGGGCGCTGTGAGCGAGGCAGCAGCTCTACCCTATGCCACTGTGTTCTGTTCACGATCGCATTGTAATCTAGTTATATTCATCAATCTGGTCATAAATGCATTGGTCAGAGCTACTTTGTATTTACCTTTGAATGCATCAGCTTGCTGTTCCACAGACTCCCGCACCATCTTCCAGAAACAGTCTGACACGGCCAGGCTCAGGTTCTTGGTTGTCACCTGGTGAGCTTTCAGCATCCCTGTCCTACAATGAGAAAGGACTCAAAAGATGCTCTTGCATGCCGACACGCAGTTGAGGTGAACATTATAACAAGGTCTTACTGGTACGTTGGATAGAAACATAGAAAATAGGAGTAGTCCATTCGACCCTTCGAGCCAGCACCGCCATTCAATATCATCATGGCTGATCATCCAAAATCCGTTCCTGCTTTCTCCCCATATCCCTTGATTCCGTTAGCCCTAAGAGCTGTATCTAACTCTTGAAATACATCAAATGAGCTTTTATTGATTATCAATGTGTGGCCCTGTGGTTGGCACGGGTCAATGTTTTATTTCTATCAGACATTCATCTATCCTAGGCGTGAGGACTATCCATAAGAACAGGTGATTAATGGTTAGGGTGGACCTGGTGGGCTGAAGGGAATGTTTCTCTGCTGTATGCTTTTCTATTTGGTTCTGGGTTTTTTGCTGGTTATGTTCAGTTAGATACTAATTTGGGCGAACCAGCAGCAAAACAGCCAGGGCGGTTCCAGTTTCCCCACGAACCAACCACTGAACCACAACTTGAATGGACATTCCCAATCTTGAGATCAGATGAGTTAAAGCAAGTTATACTCTTTAAATATTTATATTTGTTCTGGTGCTTGAACTCATCAAGAGTAGCATAATAAGTTTTTAATTTTACTGCTAGTTGTATTACTAATTTTAAAATTTATTTCTAGGAAGCGTAATATTTTTTAGATGTTTCTGAATACGTACCAGAAAAGGTGTCTCCCAGCTTCGAGAGAAGGTGGCTCTGCATTCACAGACTTATCACCCAACAACGACCAGCAGAGATTCTAAAGGCAGAACTAGCAGCTACTATTGCAACGTAGGTTTACAGTGACGGGGAAAAGATTTAATAGGAATCTGAGGAGTAATATTTTCACAAAAGGCGGTGGGTGTATGGAACAAGCTGCCAGAGGAGGTAGATTTGGATTTAGATTTAGAGATACAGCGCGGAAACAGGCCCTTCGGCCCACCGGGTCCGCGCCGCCCAGCGATCCCCGCACATTAACACTATCCTACACACACTAGGGATATTTTTACATTTGCCCAGCCAATTAACCTACAAACCTGTACGTCTTTGGAGTGTGGGAGGAAACCGACGATCTCGGAGAAAACCCACGCAGGTCATGGGGAGAACGTACAAACTCCGTACAGACGGCGCCCGTAGTCAGGATCGAACCCGAGTCTCCGGCGCTGCATTCGCTGTAAGGCAGCAACTCTACCGCTGCGCCACAGTTAGACGGGTACACGGATAGGACAGGTTTAGAGGGATATGGGCCAGGCGCAGGCAGGTGGGACTAGTGTAGCTGGGACATTGTTGGTGGGTGTGGGCAAGTTGGGCTGAGGAGCCTGTTTCTACGCTGTATGACTCTATGACTAGACTAGGTGTTTAGGTTTATTACTGGCTATCTGCCTGGTAACTGTGGGCCACGTCAGCTCCCAGACACAGACGGATGGGGAACAGGAGACTTGGACTGCCCAAATCAAGAGCATGGGGCCCCACAGCAGAAGTGTCCACGTGCCGGGGCTGGAAACTGGAAGTGTCCTGAGCTAATTCTGCTACCCCCATCATCTACGGTACAAGCGATGGCTCCCACTGATTGTCGCCGGAAGCTCACGCCCTTTTCAGGACGAATGATGACAGTGATGTAACATTTGAAACATGAATGATGGACATGAAAGAAGAAGAAGAGCTTGGAAACAGCAAATGATTTGCCTGCCATATTCTTTCCTTCACCCTCTGGCAATCCAAATTATCACAAAAAGCGCAAACAATTTAAAGTCTTACTTCAACAATTTTGAATTCTCAAAGAATTCTCCTTCATAATCCTTTATGGCATCAATACCTTCATTGGTGTTGCCTGTTTCATGAAAAAAACACAACATTTACACAAGCATTTTAGTACACAGAAAATACAGTGCAGATAATGTTTTTGAAAACTTTTTTTTTTGTAAAAGTATCAGTACATTATTGTCACGTGTACCGAGATACGGTGAGAAGCTTTTGATCGCCTGCTTTTCAATTAAATCACGTCATACTATACATTAAGTTAATCTGCAAGTTGAATTGGTAGTAAGGAAGACAAACGCAATGCTCGCATTTATTTCAAGAGAGCTCGAATACAAAAACAGGGATGTAATGCTGAGGCTCTATAAGGTGCTTGTCAGGCCGCATTTGGAGTATTGCGAGTAATTTTGAGCACCATATCTGAGGAAGGATGTGCTGGCTCTGGAAAGGAGGTTTACAAGAATGATCCCAGGAATGAGTGGGTTAATATATGATGAGTGTTTGACAGCACTGGGCCTGTACTCACTGGAGTACAAGGATGAGGGGGGGACCTCATAGAAACTTACCAAATAGTGAAAGCTTGGATGGAGTGGATGTTTCCACTACTGGGAGAGTCTAGGACTAGAGGTCGTAGCCTTAGAATTAAAGGAAGTTCCTTTAGGAAGGAGATGAGGAGGAATTTCTTTCGTCAAAGGGTGCTGAATCTGTGGAATTCATTTTGTCACAGAAGGCTGTGGAGACCGTCAATGGATATTTTTAAGGCAGAGATAAATAGATTCTTAATTAGTACGGGTGTCAGGGGTTATGGGGAGAAGGCAGGGGAATGGGGTTAGGAGGGAGAGATAGATCAGCCACGATTGAACGGCGGAGCAGACTAGATGGGCTGAATGGCCTAATTCTTCCCCTATCACATGACCTTATGACATGAATATAATAATACACAAGTACAACGGGTAGTGCAAGGAGACAATACTAGTGAGCCGAACATGGTGCTACAGCATAAGAGCTTTACAATCTCAATAAGCCTTGAGACAGTCTACGTTTCTAGAAAGACTTCTTTGGCAGTGAAGCTGATATTGTGGAACAATTGAGATTGTTAAGAAATGTGCAATAAAGTCTTACCTCTGCCGGTAACAACTGCAAAGTAACCCAAAGCCTTCATTGGGAACAGCTTGCCTTCCACAATCTGTTGAATCTGCAGATGCGTAAGGTAACAATCACAAAAATACACTGCACATCATGCACGGTGTGTGAAAATAAACTGTGTTGGAAAATTGTACTAAAGTATAAACAAATAATCAAATAAATCTGTGAGCTTGATGGTGACCACAAATACTTCACAATGTCCAAATGAACAAATGAATGCCTATTCGTGGACCATCACGAATCAGGGGTGTCGGGGTAATGGGGAAAAGGCAGGAGAATGGGGCTAAGAGGGAAAGATAGATCAACCATGATCGAATGGCGGAGTAGACTTGATGGGGCGAATGGCCTCATTCTGCTCCTATCACTTATGAACAAATGTTACCTGCATCACGTTAAAATAAACTCAAGAGTTTAAGCTTCAAAGTACCGCGCACACATACACCAATCAGCCAAAACATTATGACCACCGACAGGTGAAGTGAATCACATTGATTATCTTGTTGTAATGGCACCTGTCAAGGGCTGGAATATATTAGGCAGCAAGTGAACAGTCAGTTCTTGAAGTTGATGTGTTGGATGCATGAGAAATGGGCAGGAGTAAAGACCTGAGCGACTTGGGCAAGGGCCAAATTGTTATGGCCAGACGACTGGGTCAGAGCATCTCTGAAACAGCAAGGCTTGTGGGGTGCTCCCGGTCAGCAGTGGTGAGTACCTACCGACTGTGGTCTGAGGAGGGACAAACCACAAACCGGCGACAGACAGGGTGTTGGGCACCCAAGGCTCATCGATGCGCGAGGGCAACGAAGGCTATCCCGTCCGGTCCGAACCGACTGTGGGAAGATGACAAACCGGTGGAGGGAGTGTGATGCTCTGGGCAATGTTCTGCTGGGAAACCCTGGGTCCGGCTATTCATGTGGATGTCAATTTGACACGTGTCATCTACCTAAACATCGTTGCAGACCCGGTACACCCCTTCATGGCAATGGTATTCCCTGATGGCAGTGGCAGGGTTATTATTCAGCAGGAATAATGCGCCCTGCCACACTGCACACTTTGTTGGGGAATGGTTTGAGGAACATGATGAAGTGTTCATCTGCGGGATGTGCTGGATCGACAAGTCCGATCCACAGCGGCTCCACCTTGCAACGTACAGGACTTGAAGGATCTGCTGCTAATGCTTTGGTGCCAGATACCACAGGACACCTTCAGGGGTCTTGTAGAGTCCATGCTTCGGTGGGTCGGCGCTGCTTTGGTGGCACACGGAGGACCAACAGCATATTAGGCAGGTGGTCATAATGTTTTGGCTGATGGGTGTATATAATTCAAACATTTCTTCAGGTGATCAGACATGAAAGGACACTTACTCGACTGGGACTGGCGAGGTTCTTCTCCGCCAGGTCCACTTTGGTCAACACAAAGATGGTGCGCCGGCCCTGTGGATCCATCTGGCTGACCAGGTCAGTCACAATGCTGCGCTCAGCATCCACAGACCCGTCTGCAACACAAAGCATGGTTTATACCAGGATGTTGCCAGGACTAGAGGGTGTGAGCTACAGGGAGAGGTTGGGCAGGCTGGGCCTCTATTCCATGGAGCGCAGGAGGATGAGGGGAGATCTTATACAGGTGTACAAAATCATGAGAGGAATAGATCGGATAGATGCACAGTCTTTTACCCAGAGTAGGGCAATCGAGGACCAGAGGACATAGGGTCAAGGTGAAGGGGAAGAGATTTAATAGGAATCTGAGGGGTAAAGTTTTCACACAAAGGGTGGTGGGTGTATGGAACGAGCTGCCAGAGGAGCATCAGAGGAGACCTCAGTCTGAAGAAGGGTCTCGACCCGAAACGTCACCCATTCCTTCTCTCCTGAGATGCTGCCTGACCTGCTGAGTTACTCCAGCATTTTGTCAATAAATACCTTTGAGCTGCCAGAGGAGGTAGTTGAGGTTGGGACTATCCCATCGTTTAAGAGACAGTTGGACAGGTACATGGATAGGACAGGTTTAGAGGGATATGGACCAAGCGCAGGCAAGTGGGACTAGGGTTGCTGGGACATTGTTGGCCAGTGTGGGCAAGCTGGGCCGAAGGGCCTGTTTCCACACTGTGACTCTATAGCAGCACAATCTCTATAGTTACCGCCGTACACGTGCAGCCTCTTAAAATGTACATTCAAAATCAAATACCTCACACTTAATCAATGACCAATTCTTCAAGTGCGGTGACAAAGCCAAGGTCATGTCTCATCCACTTAAAGAGTGCTTCTGCCCCCCTCAGTAAAACCTTTACATCGTTTAAACTTATCGTTCAACCAAACTGATTTCCATGGCCCAAGTCTTGAAACTTTAGTTTCAAACTATAGATTTGGTATAATATTTTGTTTCATCTGAGGTGCAAGAAATATTGTGGAACTTATTTCAGGTCAGAGTTGGGATATGTTTGTTTCACGAGACACAAGCCAAAGTATGCAGATTGCAGATGATAAGGTTTAGAACAGGCACCCGATTCACAACAATTCATTCTTGGCAATTTGGTTCAATTAGAACTTGACTCAACCACTGATTGATAAAATGCTGCCCCAACACCGAGACATGAACGTGTAATCTATGATCCACAAAAAACACGACATCACATCTAAACACTACAATTAAGACAAAAACCAACAAAAAACACAGAAGACAAACAGACTGCAGGTGAGCCACAGCTGTTGAGCAGCGCCGCCATTTTGCAAAGCTGCCAGAGGGGGTAGTTGAGGCTGGGACTTTCCCAACATTTAAGAAACAGTTAGACAGGTACATGGATAGGACAGGTTTGGAGGGATATGGGCCAAACGCAGGCAGGTGTGGGCAAGTTGGGCCGAAGTGCCTGCTTCCACGCTGTATCACTCTATGAGTCTATATCGATTCCTTACCTTGGATACAAAGGATGATGGCATTAGGGTTCTGCATGTAAGCCTTGCTTATGCTAAAAATTATATCCTTGGTGTCAGCAGCCATTCCTGAAGTCACCGTCTTCAAAATAGGAAAAAAAGCCACAAAGTTCAGTCAGGTAACAGAACACATTTCTGCCACCAGCCTGGAAAAGAAAGTTCAAGCTCGGCATAACATTAAAGATCTGCTTATTAACACCGTTTACAGTCTATTATGTTTCCAAATCTCAGATCAAAATTGTAGATAGATTAACAATGCAATACATAATCCTTGCATGCACTTCAAGCATATTAACTAAAGGGGTGGAAAACCAAGTGCAACAAAAAAAATGAGATTGAAAAGTTTTCCAAATGTTTCCAATGGTTATGGGCACCACTTCCAAACAATGACAGCATCTAAATCACCAGCTCAAAGACTGATGGTCCAGTGCCAGAAATCAAAAGCTCAATCGTTTATTATTCCAATCCGCCACATTCTTTGAATAATAATATATTTTTATTTTTTTAGCCTTCATTGTCCTCGTTAAGATCAAGATCCAGGAGATTTCATGATCAATTAATTGTCGATTAAGTGCTCAGTCAAACATTCACAACAGCAGGGAAAGGTAACTCTGTGTATTTGGCAGTTAATGTGGAATTAAGTATTGGTCTAAAATTATAATATATTCCTTTATTTGTCCCACACCGGGGAAATTTACAATTTACAATATAAAATTTATAATCTTGTTAATGCCGTTCTGTTAATCTGACTTTTCATTTATAAACCTTGGTTTTAAGAAGTGCAAAAGGTACAGATGGTTCACTTTGCTTTTACTTTTGCAGAAGAATACTTTCTGATACTTACACTGATGACACCAGGAAGATCGACGAGGACCATTCGCTGCAGGCCCGGCCCCTTCACACTCAGAGAGATGGTCTGTGGATTACACACCCGCCATGTTAAATCAGCAACACAGTTAAAGGCAAGATATAGCATTGGTGTGACACTTCATTTAAAGATCACACTATATCAAATTTGATTTTAGTGGATTGTCAAAGGAGCATTTCTTTATGTTGCCAAGTAATTTTTTAACATAAAATCTGCTTCACAATTCACTCTCCCATTTTGGAGGTATTTATTCACAAAATGCTGGAGTAACTCAGCAGGTCAGGCAGCATCTCGGGAGAGAAGGATTGGGCGACGTTTCGGGTCGAGACCCTTCTTAAGACTGATGTCAGGGGGGCGGGACAAAGGAAGGATATAGGTGGAGACAATTTACAATTTACCCAATACAATTTACAATTTTGTCTCCACCTATATATTTCCTTTGTCCCGCCCCCCCTGACATCAGTCTGAAGAAGAGTCTCGACCCGAAACGTCGCCCATTCCTTCTCTCCCGAGATGCTGCCTGACCTGCTGAGTTGCTCCAGCATTTTGTGAATAAATACCTTCGATCTGTACCAGCATCTGCAGTTATTTTCTTATACTCCCATTTTGGAAGTTCCAATTTTTGTGAAACAACTTTTTTTAGGGTTTAAAATACATTCAGATTTTTATAATAAGATTTAGGTCAATTATACATTAAAATATTCCTCTGTTAATAATGTACTGTTTCATGTTTGGGGTAGGAATAAGTGTTTACTTCGTCCCACTCCTTTTCGAACATGTAAGATTTAATTCTTCAGTCTGAAGAAGGGTCTCGACCCAAAACGTCACCCGTTCCCTCTCTCCTGAGATGCTGCCTGACCTGCTGAGTTACTCCAGCATTTTGTGAAATAAATACCTAAGATTTAATTTGTGTTGTTTATGAGAATTTATTCATCGAGTTGTGCATAGATTTATCGTTCATTTCATTTTATTGTTATTTTGTTTTGTTTTTATCTTTTTTTGTTTTACATGTTCGAAATAAAATGTAAACAACAACCTCAACAAATGTTTGATAAAGTCATTTTTATAAAGTTTGACACGATCTGAGCAAAGATGAAAATTAAACATCAACAACCAGTGTTTACAAAAATAAGCTGTGAATTCTACCAAACCGAGGCTAACTCCTCAGGTGACGGGTGCAGTGGTGCAGGGATGCAGTGGTACAGGGACGCAGTGGTGCAGGGATGCAGTGGTGCAGGGATGCAGTGGTGCAGGGATGCAGTGGTACAGGGACGCAGTGGTGCAGGGATGCAGTGGTGCAGGGGTGCAGGGATGCAGTGGTGCAGTGGTGCAGGGGTGCAGGGGAAGACTTCAGACCGCCTTACCTCAGGACTCACGGTTTGCCCTTCCTTCACACTGCTCCTCATTCTTATTTCTATTTCATTGCGCAATGCTGCCAGCTGCAGAAACAGAGAAATGCATCATTTAGAAACATAGAAACATAGAAAATAGGTGCAGGAGTAGGCCATTCGGCCCTTCGAGCCTGCACCGCCATTCAATATGATCATGACTGATCATCCAACTCAGTATCCCGTACTCGCCTTCTCTCCAAACCCCCTGATCCTTTTAGCCACAAGGGCCACATCTAACTCCCTCTTAAATATAGCCAATGAACTGGCCTCAACTACCTTCTGTGGCAGAAAATTCCACAGACTCGCCGCTCTCTGTGTGAAAGAAAACATTCTCATCTCGGTCCTAAAAGACTTCCCCCTTATCCTTAAACTGTGACCCCTTGTTCTGGACTTCCCCAACATCGGGAACAATCTTCCTGCATCTAGCCTGTCCAACCCCTTAAGAATTTTGTAAGTTTCTATAAGATCCCCCCTCAATCTTCTAAATTCCAGCGAGTACAAGCCGAGTCTATCCAGTCTTTCTTCATATGAAAGTCCTGCCATCCCAGGAATCAATCTGGTGAACCTTCTCTGTACTCCCTCTATGGCAAGAATGTCTTTCCTGAGATTAGGAGACCAAAACTGTACGCAATATTCCAGGTGTGGTCTCACCAATGCCCTGTACAACTGCAGCAGAACCTCCCTGCTCCTATACTCAAATCCCCTCGCTATGAATGCCAACATACCATTCGCTTTCTTCACTGCCTGCTGCACCTGCATGCCTACTTTCAATGACTGGTGTACGATGACACACAGGTCTCGTTGCATCTCCCCTTTTCCTAATCGGCCACCATTCAGATAATAGTCTGCTTTCCTGTTCTTGCCACATTATACTGCATCTGCCATGCCTTTGCCCACTCATCTAACCTATCCAAGTCACGTTGCAGCCTCATAGCATCCTCCTCACAGCTAACACTGCCCCCCAGCTTCGTGTCATCCATTTATGGATGGAAAGACAAAACACAGAGTGCTGGAGTAACTCAGCAGGTCAGGCAGCATCTGTGGAGAACATGGATAGGTGACGATTCACAGAGTGCTGGAGTAACTCAGCGGGTCAGGCAGCATCTCTGGAGAACATGGATAGGTGACGTTTTAGGTCGGTCCGAAGAAGGATCCGGACTCATAATGTCACCTATCCATGTTCTCCTGAGATGCTGCCTGACCACTGAGTTACTCCAGCACTTTGAGTCTTTTTTTTCATAAGCCAGTATTTCCTTGTTTCTACATTTGGGTAAAAAATGGTTTGGAGGGTTGTGGGTGAAATACAGGATATTGGGATGTACAGATGGGGCATCTTGGTTGGCATGGGCTGTTGGGCTGAAGAACCCATTCCCGTGCTGTACGACTCTATGATACGGCATTAAAGATATAACATTCACTTTGAAAAGTTACTTGTTTGACTCAACTCTACCGTCTCAAGTGTTAGCTGTACAAAAGCAAGATGGCACTTGCCACCCGACCACTTTCAACCAACTTTGGACAGTATCATTTATACAAAATCATGAGAGGAATAGATTGGCTAGATGCACAGAATCTTTTGCCCAGAGTAGGGGAATCGAGGACCAGAGGACATAGGTTCAAGGTGAAGGGGAAAAGATTGAATAGGAATCCGAGGGGTAACTTTTTCACACAAAGGGTGGTGGGTGTATGGAACAAGCTGCCAGAGGAAGTAGTTGAGGCTGGGACTATCCCATCATTTAAGAAACAGTTAGACTGAGTTGTGAATTTGTGGAATTCTCTGCCACAGAAGGCAGCGGAGGCCAATTCACTGGATGAATTTAAAAGAGAGTTAGATAGAGCTCTTGAGGCTAGTGGAATCAGAGGGATATGGGGAGAAGGCAGGCACGGGTTACTGATTGTGGATGATCAGCCATGATCACAATGAACGGCGGTGCTGGCGCGATGGGCCAAATGACCTCCTCCTGCACCTATTTTCTATCTAATTTCTATATTTTGACATCCTGAATGATGGTGATCAAGCCCAAAGACAGCTATGGGAACTCACATCTTCCTCCTTGGTCAGGTCAAACTCCCGCGAGCTGTCTTTAAACATGGCCACGTGGTGAGGACCTTCACTCAGTGTCACCTGAATCAAATCAAATACACAAGTTACACAAGAAGTGGTTCATGAGGAAAGGACACTTGTCCACAAACGTTCATCAAAAGAGATTCAATAAATACACAGACCGATTCCTTCCTTTTTATCTGTGTGCTATTCCTGTTGTGCTTGTTTCATGTTGCATTCAGAATATTTAAACAAAGACTTTTGATCTAGTGGTACAGCAGATGTTGTGAAATTAACTTACAAATACATTAGGAAACTATAAATGCAGTGTTGCTCATGAACAAACCTGATAAATTCTACTATTCCATGTAGATAGGCACAAAATGCTGG
This sequence comes from Rhinoraja longicauda, assembly GCF_053455715.1. Classification (NCBI taxonomy): domain Eukaryota; kingdom Metazoa; phylum Chordata; class Chondrichthyes; order Rajiformes; family Arhynchobatidae; genus Rhinoraja; species Rhinoraja longicauda. Next base: position 47,304,853 of record NC_135965.1, read on the forward strand.
AGTAACTCAGCGGGACAGGCGGCTTCTCGGGAGTGAAGGAATGGATGACGCTTCGGGTCGAGACCCTTCTTGTATCTATCTTCGGTTTAAACCAGCACCAGTAGTCCTTTCCTACACACTACTATTCCCTTTTTTGAGCATTTTTGCAAGTTCTACTCCATGGTTATGCTGAGACTTGATAAGCGTCCTACTGCTATAATTCAACAAATTTTGAGCATTGGACTTTTCTCAAAGTAATATTGTGATACAGGTCAATGCCAAGTAATTTGAATTAAACCTCCGTACATGAACATGCAAACAAAAATAAATAATTTACAAAACGCAGGTGATATTTGTCAATGATTGCGTCCCCACGTCTTGAGCTCTCTCTCAAACGTCGAAGGCTCACCTTGACAGGTGCTCGGGTCATCATCTCACCAGAACCGCGAGGAAAGATCCTGGCTTGTGCGATCATTTCCAGCACACTGGTCTTGCCAGCACTCTGGTCCCCAACTACAACGACCTAGAGGTAAATAGCATCTCTTCGTTAAAAGTAAAGCACTGCTTAGTTTTAGTTTAGTTTAGAGATACAGTGCGGTAGCAGGCCCTTCGGCCCAACGAGTCCATGCCGACCAGCGATCACCCTACACACGGAGGCCATTTCACAGAAGCCAATTAATCCACAAAATCGCACGTCTTTGGGACGTGGGAGGAAACCGAATAATCAGAGGAAAATCCACACAGGTCACGGGGAGAACGTACAAACTCCGCACAGACAGCACCCATAGTCGGGATGGAACCCGGGTCTCTGGCGTTGTGAGGCAACAACTCTACCTCTGTGCCACCGTGCCGCCCTGTGTGAGATTCATTGGATCCGTGGGTTTGTGAGGTGTATTTGACCAGAACACGTGCAAAGGGTTAAATGGGTTGCAGCAACACCGAGACTGTGCCGCCAATGTTAGCAGACATGAAGATCATCCGTAAACATGGCCCAGTATCAGAAAGATTATAAACTTATCCAGAGCTTGTTTTGTACGCCAACACGATGACAATTCACTGCTCACCCGCGGCAGATGATCCTGGGTGTTGTAGTTGGAATCATAGTCCGATAGAATGTCCAATACTTCAGAATACAAATCGATCAAAGACTTCTAGAAAGAGAATTATTGTATTAAGAGGTAGGCAATGATTATATGTAGGAAAAAAACTGCAGATGCTGGTTTAAATCGAAGGTAAACACAAAATGCTGGAGTAACTCAGCGGGTCAGGCAGCATCTCTGGAGAGAAGGAATGGGTGATGTTTCGGGCTGAGACTGAAGAAGGGTCTCGACCCGAAACATCACCCATTCCTTCTCTCCCGAGATGCTGCGGGACTCGCTGAGTTACTCCAGCATTTTGTGTCTACCTAATGATTGAGTATGTCAGTGTAACAGAATTCAAGTGAGGTAGCTGAATAATCTTTGAACCCAGTCCTTCCAAAAGCACTTAACTCCTTGACAGTAGGCAATTACCCTACAATAAATAGATGTTTTCATCTGAATTCAGCCATTCATTAACTTAAACCTACCGGTCTAATACCACGGATGGGAGGAATTTGGCTAATGCAGACCTCCCAACATTTGATTTTACAAATTCATAATTTTGATGTCCAAAATTCAGAATTTTACATCAAAATTCATAATATGGCACGTAATGCAACTTTTCAGCAAAGAAAAAGGTATGCACGCCTAATGCGCGTACGCATTGCGCTACATTCATGTGTGAAAAACGATTATTTCCAACATTTTGTAGTTCTTGGACTACATATACAATGTCAGGCCTATCATGAGTATATTCTGCTATTTATCGAAAGGTTATTGAACAGAGATGTGTTCTTCAGTCTGAAGAAGGGTCTCGACCCGAAACGTCACCCATTCCTTCTCTCCCGAGATGCTGCCTGACCTGCTGAGTTACTCCAGCATTTTGTGAATAAAAGTGTTTTTTTGTTTTTTTTTCTAGTTTGCTTTTTCCTTACACATCCCAATTCTCTTGGTATTGAATAAAAGAATAATGGTCATAAAATGTATGACTAAGTTATGAAGAAAGAGTTGATACATGCGACTCGACTAGGCATATGGAAGTATTTGTTGAAGCAAATTAGCACATTAATTGATAATCAGCCCAAAAAGGTAGTAATTGGCTTTTCTGCTGTGTTTTATATTTTAACCCCGTTTTAATTAATTAATATAGTTAATATAGTTATATAATCTTGCACTTAAATTTAATATTTACTCATTACAGTTCCACCACTGATTTTCTGGCACTGGGTATGGGGATAGATGTGCTGGCTCCAGCTGGGCTGGAGTTCCAGAGCCCCAGCTGCAGGTTGCAAATTCAACCCACCGATCGATCATGGAAGTCCTGATGAGGTCGAGATTGGCTGCCTTGCTCAGCCTAGGTGCCACACTTTTGGGGAGACTTTCAGGGCGAGGGGGGGGGGGGGATTTCTTGTGGAACCCCTCGCGACCTCTCGCGGCCGAATTGACAAATTGCAATTACCGACTGTTTTGCGGATAAATGTGAGGCAAAATCGGAATGGCGGAAATGAAATAAGAAAGCGGAAACTTTCCGCCAAATTCGAAAGGGTTGGGAGGGGGGTTAATGTATCAAAGCAGTTAATCTTTTGTAACTGTGCAATTGTAAATGAATGAATTAAGGCATTTAACATGCACATTACAGTTTACGCTTCAATCGTTAATAACACCTGTCCTGTCCAAAAGCAACACGGCAAATCAATTTTCAATGGGTAAAAAAAAATCAATAGCACCTTCACTGAACAAGCCACTTCAGTAGACACAAAATGCTGGATTAACTCATAAGTGATAGGTACAGAATTAGGCCATTCGGCCCATCTAGTCTACTCCCCCATTCAATCACGGCTGATCTATCTCTCCCTCCTAACCCCATTTTCCTGCCTTCTCCCCATAACCCGATACCCGTACTAATCAAAAAGGGCCAATATTTTCACTCAGAAGTCGGTGGGTATATCTTATATTCACCTTCATTTTCCGCTGATGAATGCCTTTATCATCTCTCTGAAGCACTTGTTTCCGTAGCTCTTTATTCTCTTTCTCTAGACGTTCGAGGATCCGTTGGTACTTCATCTGCGAGAAAGGGAAAGGCAAGAGAAAGAATCAATTGCTTTCCTTTATAAAGTCAGATTTCATTTCAAAGCAGTTAATCTTTTGTAACTGTGCAATGGTAAAGTAATGAATTAAGGCATTTAACATGCACATTACAGTTTATACTTCAATCTTTAATTACACCTGTGCTGTCCAAAAGCAACACGGCAAATCCATTTTCAATTGGTAAATAAAATCAATAGCACCTTCACAGAACAAGTCACTTCAATACTTACTCACACACGAGCGTGTGTACTTTAAACTTTTTGTGCCTTTTTAAAAATACTTTTTTAAAAAGACTGGTCACCAAACTTTCCGACCGTGGATTTTCCCAAACCATCTGCCAATGGATCAAGGACTTCCTGACCAACCGCCCCCAGACCGTCAAAATAGGCCCTCACCTCTCCTCCACCATTACACTGAGCACCGGCTCACCACAGGGCTGTGTGTTGAGCCCCATCCTTTACTCCCTCTACACTCACGACTGCGCCCCCACCCATCCCACCAACACCATCATCAAGTTCGCGGATGACACGACTGTGGTTGGACTCATCTCAGGAGGAGATGAGACAGCCTATAGGGATGAAATCCAAAGGCTGGCAGCATGGTGTTCAGTGAACAATCTGGTCCTGAACTCCTCCAAAACAAAGGAACTTATAATTGACTTTAGAAAAACCAGTGTAGAATACGACCCACTCTACATCAATGGGGTCTGTGTGGAAAGGGTACCCGCTTTCAGGTTCCTGGGTACGCACATCGCAGAGGATCTTACCTGGTCTACCAACACCATCACCACAGTAAAGAAGGCACAGCAGAGACTCCACTTCCTGAGGATCCTCAGGAAAACCAACCTGCAGGAGAAGCTCATGTTGTCCTTCTATCGCTGCTCCATCGAGAGTGTGCTGGCATACTGTATAACCACATGGTATGCCAGCTGCTCAGAAAAGGACAGGAAGGCCCTTCAGAGGGTCATCACGACGGCCCAGAAGATCATCGGCTGCTCACTGCCCTCCCTGGAGCACCTGTTCAGCCTACGCTGCCTCAGTAGAGCAGGCAAAATAATAAAAGATCCATCCCACCCCGGCCACCGTCTGTTTGTTCATCTGCCCTCTGGTCGACGTTTCAGGTCGATCAAATCCCGAACAAACAGACTTAAGAACAGTTTTTACCCCAGGGCCATACGAGAACTGAACACTGCCTTTGCACTAGGCAACACCGTTAAAAAATCTTGTACTTAATATAATTGTATTTATGTATTTATTTGTTTTTGCATTTATTGCATATATGTTTGTACGCACCGTCAGGATTGGCTATTTTTTAATTTCGTTGTACTCGTTGCAATGACAATAAATGAATATTATTATTAGTCTCAGGTTCCAGATAAAAGACAACACATTACAAAGAATAAATTACACACAAAAGCACAATACATTACATACAAAAGCATAATACATGGTTTAAAACCAAGAATTTAAAAAAAATCAGTGTCCTACAACGATACCAAAGTCTCCACAGCTGGGTTTGGTAGCGTGTAGCGCTAAACCTTACATTTGATAAGGCCAAGATGATTTCATTTTCAAAGCCATTAATCTGGCAAATAAATTTATACATGAGATTTCTTAAGACAGTTTGTGAAGTATTGACTCCTGCAGTCACAAACATTTCACTTGCACTGCACCGTCTAGGTCTCTTGAGTAATATTCTCATAGCATCATTATAAGCTACTTGAAGTCTCTGTAAGCTTGCTTTTCTGTAGTTTGACCGCAAGTGTGCAGTAGAGAGTGGTGTACAATATGCTCTGAACAGAGACATCTTCACTCCATCAGTACACGCACTAAACTTGAGTAAGAGAATGTTTGCTTGTGCATACATCATGCGGCGTTGCCTATAAATATCCTCATCATCTGTCATTTGTTCTGTAATAAAATGTCCAAGATATTTTACCTTGTTACAGACACTGATTATTTTCAGACAATTTACGTGTGTGGACCATGTTAATGTGCCTGGCACTGAGATTCTGAAGGTGTGGAAGAGGAGAGGTTATGCCATTAAATATCAAGGGAGGCAGGCAGACACTTCAGAGTACAGCACTGCTCCTGCAAGCTGCATCCTGATGGGTAGAGACAGTAACCGAGGCTGAAGGTGATAAGTGGAGAAGACAAAAGGGGCAGATGGTGGAATCTTAAAAAGGGACAGGAGTGAAAGGCAAAACAATGCTGCCTGACAATTGGAGGCAAGTCATTTTTATTTGTATTTTTTCTGGTTTTATTTTAAGATACAACGTGGAAACAGGCCCTTTGACCCACCGGGTCCGCGCCGACCAGCGATCCCCGCACACTAACACTATCCTACACCCACTAGGGACAATTTTTACATTTACCAAGCCAATTAGCCTACAAACCTGTATGTCTTTGGAGTGTGGGAGGAAACTGGAGATCTCGGAGAAAACCCACGCAGGTCACGAGGAGAACGTACAAACTCCGTACAGACAGCACCCATGGTCGGGATGGAACCCGGGTGTCCGGTGCTGCATTCGCTGTAAGGCAGCAACTCTACCGCTGTGCCACCGTGACCACCCAAGTACCAAATCAGACACAATATGCATTGATGGGTGTCCAAAGCCAAAGACTCTCAGCACAGGTGGCACCAGTCAAGCAGCCATGTTCCTTACCTGTGTGCGCATAAGCTCGTCCTGCAGATGTTCAGCTTTGTCCTTGTCCGTAACCTGAACAGGAAGCAAAGGAAGGGAGATACTGAAACAGAGGAGACTACATTTGGGTAAATGAGGGCTGGCCACCCTGCCTGTCTGCTCAGAAGATAACACGCCAATGCTCACACAATATTACTCATTGTCATGCCATTCTAGATTCAGGTTCATTTACATCACATCACACACCGAGTAAAATTCAACCTCAAGGACATCATAATTACTGCCAAACTTCATTACAACCGTCACGTATGATCATCTCATTTATTTCTTTTGTGGATGTATTTGGGGATGTCAACACAACAACATATCCGGGATTGAAGCTGTTTCCCGTACCTCCCTCTGACCGAGGGGGAGTACTGAGGACATTATGCACTTCAGTAGGGTTGTCCAACTTCCTCACTCCCAAATAAGGGACAAAGGGTGACGTCACCGCCCCGCGCCCCCACGTGACCTCACCCAGCCAGCGGCCACCTGCTCACGCCTGGCCCGGGCGGCCGCCATTGGTGGAGCGGGAGCACGTGGCCGCTGGCTGGGTGAGGTCACATGGGGTGCGGGGCGGTGACGTCATCATTTGCCCCTTATTTGGGAGTGAGAAAGTTGGCAACCCTACTAATACAGGACAAGGGCGGTCCCGTACGGGACAGACTAATTTAACCCAAAATACAGGATGTCCCGGCTGATACGGGACAATTGGCAACCCTACACTTCAGGCTGGTTATAATGAAGTTTGTGTGAAGTATAATGAAGGTTATAATGAAGGTTATAATGAAGTAAGTTATTCTGACATTTCAACGTTATAACAAATACTTGATTATTAGTATATAATTAGTTGTAAAATAATAAACGAGGTATTTATTCAAGCTGCCATCGGGGCATAAAACTAGCGTTAAGGATCAGCTGTTGTAGGTAGAAATCCATCTGGTGTTAACCGATTGATTTTGATGCTGTTATAAAGGGAAGAAGTTTTCATTAAGGAATCTGATTGGCTTAATTCTCTGCACACCTGGGGGGGTGGGCAAACTAAAAAATGTCTTTAAATACTGTTAAGCTTGAATAGTATTACCACAGACATTATCTTTTATTGCATGATGTTAGAAAATGATTACAAAATGGAAAGTAATAAAAATGCTTGAAATTATCAGAAGTGCAAAAGTTTGTTTGCAATTGTTTATAGATTGTTGGCACAGCATGTGCACTTTTACATTCGTGCTCACTGAAGCTGGAGATTAGTGAATAAGGCCAGAATCCTTATTAATCTGTGTGCAATACGGAACTGGCCAGAGCAAAACACCCTGAAAGATTCCCGCTCTGCCAGGAATTATTTGTCCCTCCTACAAACCAACCTCAGACTATTTAATGTGATTTCATGAACAGTAAACTGTTTTTAAACTAGTCTGCAATAATAATGGGGAGAAAAGATGTATTGACCTCCTTGTTTCACCATCCGCATAAACATACAAATTCCCTCAAGCATTGAGAACCACAATTACATTGTTGTAGTGGTAAATATTCCCATTTTACCACATAAAGTCTCAATACTCCATTATGCAGATCACCCTTAAATCCACAAAGGTGAAGTGACTGATATATGATGCAGAAATGGGCAATAATGTCCAATGTGGCTATTAGAACATAGAAAATAGGTGCAGGAGGAGGCCATTCGACCCTTCGAGCCAGCACCGCCATTCATTGTGATCATGGCTGATCATCCACAATCAGTAACCCGTGCCTGCCTTCTCCCCATATCCCTTGATTCCGCTAGCCCCCAGAGCTCTATCTAACTCTCTTTTAAATTCATCCAGTGAATTGGCTTCCACTGCCTTTTGTGGCAGAGAATTCCACAAATTCACAACTCTCTGGGTGAAAAAGTTTTAATTGGCCTCCCCTTTATTCTTAGACTGTGTCCCCTGGTTCTGGACTCCCCCAACATTGGGAACATTTTTCCTGCATGTAGCTTGTCCAGTCCTTTTATAATTTTATATGTTTCTATAAGAGCCCCTCTCATCCTTCTAAATTCCAGCGAATACAAGCCCAGTCTTTCCAATCTTTCCTCATATGACAGTCCCTCCATCCCGGGGATTAACCTGGTGAACCTACGCTGCACTGCCTCAATAGCAAGGATGTCCTTCATCAAATTAGGCCAAAGCTACACACAATACTCCAGGTGTGATCTCATCAGGGCCCTGTACAACTGCAGAAGGACCTCCTTGCTCCTAAACTTAAATCCTCTCGTTATGAAGGCCAACATGGCATTAGCTTTCTTCACTGCCTGCTGTACCTGCATGTTTACTTTCACCTGTATGCTTACTATTAATGTGCCACATTCAGCAGCCACCCCACCTCTACCATAATCTTCAGAGCCGACAGCAAACTTACTGTTAGAAATATCGAAAATAGTTGCAGGAGTAGGACGTTTGGCCCTTCCAGCCAGCACCGGCATTCACTGTGATCATGGCTGATCATTCTAAATCAGTACCCTGCTCCTGCTTTCTCCCCATATCTCTTAATTCCGTTAGCCTGAAGAGCTATATTTAACTCTCTCTTGAATACATAAGGAGAGATTGGACGTACTAGGATTGTTTTCTCTGGAGCGTCGGAGATTGAGGGGAGACCTGACAGAAGTATATAAAATTATGAGGGGCATAGATGTGGTGGACAGTCATAACCTTTTCCCCCAGGGTGGAACTGTCAAGTACGAGAGGGCATAGCTAGAAGCTGAGAGTGGCAACGTGTAAAGCAGATGTGTATTTTTCTTTACACAGTAATAGATGCCTGGAATGTGCTGCCAGGGGTGGTGACGGAGGTATTTTAAAGGCTTATGAATAGGCTCATGGATATGCAGGGAATAGAGGGATATGGATCACATGCAGGCAGAGGAGATTAGTTTACATTGGCATCATGTTTGATGCATTGTGGGTCAAAGGGCCTGTTTCTGTGCTACACTTTTCTACGTAGTAACAAACCTAAACTATTGTAATAATAGATTCTCCCAACAATGTCTCAAAGAAAAAGAGCTTCTACATATAAGATTATCAGCTGTTATCAGGCAAATTAGTGAGATTTAGCTCTTAGGGGCTAAAGGAATCAAAGTAAACGGGGAAAAAGCAGGAACTGGGTACTGATTTTAGATGATCAACCATGATCATATTGAATGGCGGTGCTGGCTCAAAGGGCCGAATGGCCTAATCCTACATCTATTTTTCTATGTTTTCTATCTTTCTAACTAAACCATCCTACCACAACTAGAGAGCAGGCCTGAACTACTATCTACCTCATTGGAGACCCTCAGACTATCTTTTCTTTTAGATTTAGAGATACAGCGCAGAAACAGGCCCTTCGGCCCACCGGGTCCGCGCCGCCCAGCGATCCCCGCACACCAACACTAGTCCTACACCCCCTAGGGACAATTTTTACATTTACCCAGCCAATTAACCTACATACCTGTACGTCTTTGATCGGACTTCACTGGCTTTATCTTGCACTAAACGTTATTCACATTGTTCCCTTTATCATGCATCTATCTGTATGATGCACTGTGAATGAGTCGATTGTAATCATGCATTGTCTTTCCGCTGAGTGGTTAGCACGCAACAAAAGCTTTTCACTGTACCTCGGTACACGTGACAATAAATAAACTAAACTCAAAGATTATTTGGCATTACAATGTAAAATCTTCAAGCATTACTTTGTCACTTTTGGTATCATTTGCAGCTTCTGGGTCATTTCAAAGCTGGTGGGTAAGTTTAGACTATCCACACATTTAACATCATGCCCAGTGCCCTCCATAATGTTTGGGACAAGGACCCACCATTTATTTATTTGCCTCTGTACTCCACAATTGGAGATTTGTAATAGAAAAAAATCACATGTGGTTAAAGTGCACATTGTCAGATTTTATTAAAGGCCATTTTTATACATTTTGGTTTCACCATGTGGAAATTACAGCTGTGTTTACACATGCGATTGTTTCTATTACAAATCTCAAATTGTGGAGTACAGAGGCAAATAAATAAATGATGGGCCTTTGTCCCAAACATTATGGAGGGCACTGTATAAAAGCCAATCAAAAGGGAAAGAAGAATTGAGTACAGATAACGTGATATTCACTATGAAACTTAGGCATGCAATCCATGAATGTTCAAACAGTTAGAATTGTTTGCATATATTTATAGCTCATTTCTGCTGCATACAAAATGTCTCAATAAGCAGTCCAATAAGCTTGCCAATAACCTCCTGCTTCCAATAAGCAGTCAATCTCAGGTGGCTATATATCAATGAACTTTAAATAGTATTTCTTTTGATGTGTCATGTAATGAGCAATTCAAATATGCACAACACCCGTGGGCCAGCGAGCGCCCTGTGCCCGAGTTTGGATTATTTCAAAGGACAGTTGAATGGATCACCTTTTGTTTGTGTTGGGAGGAGCCAGCGTTTAACTGGTCGGCGGCCCTGCGCGCAGTCTCTTCATGCTCCTGAATTTGTTGCTGGATTAGAATCAGTTCCCCTAGCACACTCTGCCACCAGTTGTCAAATGGGCAAAAGGTAGGAATTAGGGAGGAAAATACAGGGGAAATAAAATAAAAAAATAAAACACAAACGCAAAAGACAAATGAACGCGTGGGAGGAAGGTATGCAGAGCGTAATGAACAGAGGAGTGCAGCAACTGGGGCCCATTAGTGAGGGGCAATTAGTTCCGCAAAAACCTGTCTGTAACGTAGGTTCAAACAACACACAGGCTGGACGTTCTATCATCCAGATTACTGTTCAAATCATGCTTAATTTAAATAATATCACTAGAATAAATACTCCACTTATAACACTGTTGGATAATGACATCATTTAGAACATAACACAGTACAGCACAGGCCCTTCGGCCCACTATGTTTATGCCGAACCTCATGCCAAGTTAAACTGACCTGATCTGCCTGCACGTGATCCATATCCCTCTCTTCCCTGCACTTCCATGTGCCTGTCTAAAAGCCTCTTGAACGTCACTGTTGTACCTGCCTCCACCACCACCCCTGGCAGCACCTTCCAGGCCACCACCACCCCTGGCAGCACCTTCCAGGCCCCCACCACCCTCTGTGTGAATATCTGCTCTGCACATCTCCATTCAATGCTTCCCCTCTCACCTTATACCCATGTGCAATGTTGGACGTTTCTACGCTGGCTCCCCTATCTCCTCCTCTCATAATTTCATACACTTCTATCAAGTCCCTCCTCAACCTCTGAAATTCCAGAGATAACAAAGCAAGTCTATCCAACCTCTTGTTGTAGCTGAAACCCTCTAATCCAGGCAGCGTTCTGGTAAACCTCTGCACTCTCTCTCCAAAACATCCACATCCTTCCTGTAACAGTGTGACCAGTACTCCACGCAATACTCCAAATGCGGCCTCACCAAAGTCCTAGAGAGCTACAACATGACCTCCTGGCTTATACTCAATGCCCCGACCGATGAAGGCAAGCTTACCATATGCCTTGCCTACCACTAATTTGTATAGATGACACTATGACTACAGAAGAAATATGATGAACGTATCCCCCATGATAACTCTCAACACCAGTGACCCGTAAGCACGCATTCTTAGCCGTTTACACTCACACAACTGTCCAGCCAAATTGCCGTGGGCTGGATGAATAATGGGATGAACAATGATGAAGCAGAGTACAGGAAGACATACAGAGGTTAACAACACAGTGCCAAGACAAAAGCCTTTCCCTCAATGTCAGCAAGACGAAGGAGCTAGTCAATGACTTCAGGAATCGAGGTGGTGTACTTGCCCCTGTTAGCATCAATGGTGCTGAGGTGGAGATGGCTGAGAGAATTAATATCACCAACAATTTGTCCTGGACCAAGCATGCTTAAGGCACAGCCAAGAAAGCTCACCAACACCTCTAATTTCTCAGAAGAGTAAGGAAGTCCGACTTGTCCTCAAAGCCTCGTACCAACTTCTACTGAAGCATCCACCAGGATGCATCACAGCTTGGTTTGGCAACAGCTCTGCCCAACACCATAAGACACTGCAGAGAGTTGTGGATCACAGACCAGACTCCCCACCATCGACTCCATCTATCTACACTTTGCACTGCGGCCAACATAATCGAGGACCACTCACACCCTGGTCATTCCCTCTTCTCCCCTTTCTCATCTGGCACACACCACCAGACTCAGGAACAACTGCTTCCCTGCTGTTATCAGACTGCTGAGTGGACCTCTCGGAGGCTAAGGGCGATTTCCTGATCTGCCAACCTACCCCACTGTGGGCATTAGACTGTATTAGTACCTGCGTATTCTCTATACCTGTGACACCACAACGCTGTAACACTATATTCAGCACTCTGGAATCTTTCTCTTTGCACTACCTGGTGTACCTGTGTATGGTCTGACTTTGCTTGTGTATAATATGATTTAACTGGATAGCATGCAAACGCAGTTTTCATTGTATCTCGCTACACCTGACAATAATAGACAAATACCAAAATTGCTATCAATTTATTCCTGAAAATAGGACAGACTTCATTGTTCGAGCTATATTTTTAAGATATATCTATAAATGGCAATAAATAATTTGTGAAATGTCTTCACTGTATGCTAAGCAGGTGAGAGATTCTTCTCCATAGAGTAAATCTCCACATTTACTGTACACAGATCACCAAAATCGATAAAGCAAGTTGTATAAGTGTTCTTATCACTTTATAATCCATAAATTACACTGTACTTAAACATTTTAAATTTGGCATTTGGAGCCACAGTGTTTCAATGTTCTTCAATCATTCTAATGTCATTTAAGATAATCCAAACATGAGCTTTGATGGTCTACGTTGAGGTGAGAACTAACTTATTCCACACTTGCCTTCTTGTGCTGCTTCCCATTACTGTCAAAGCCCTCGGAGTCAGATGCTTTCATGGCAGTGGAGTTTTCTGTCGAATCTGCAACAACCGAAACACAATGAACCGATTTTTAGTTTCAATTAAACTAGTTGGAATTCTGAACGTTTAACTGAATTGAATTGAATAAGTTTATTGGCCAAGGATGTACACATACAAGGAATGTGCCTTGGTGCTCCGCTCGCAAGTAACAACACAAACATGCAGTAAACAATTAAGAATAAAGCATAAAACATTAAGAATACAACATTATAGTTTAAACAAGTGAGTGAAATAAACCAGAGCAAAAGGAGGCTACATACTTTTGGTTGTTGAGTGGAGCTACTACTCGTGGAAAAAAAGCTGTTTTTATGTCTAGCTGTGGCTGCCTTGACAGTCCGGAGTCGCCTTCCAGAGGGAAGTGCTTCAAAGAGTTTGTGGCCAGGGTGAGAGGGGTCAGAGATGATCTTGCCTGCTCGCTTCCTTTATGCTACATTATGTGAGGTGAGGCCCAACTTTAAGAAAGGAACAATAGAATGTCTCCAAATCTGGGGATCTGTGGCTTGGCGGGGAGTTGCGAGGTTTGGCGTTCTCTTATCTCTGTTTCCCTCGGCAGGTCAGTGGTTTTGGGGGCAGCGTTGAAGAGGTGCCGGTTTGTGGCTTCTGTGCATCTCAGAGGTGGTATGACTGCTCCCTCTCTGCTCATAACATCATGTCACAAGGGATAGGAGCGGAATTAGGCCATTCTACTCCGCCATTCAATCATGGCTGATCTATCCCCCAACGGGTCCGCACCGACCAGCGATCCCCACACACCAACACGATCCTACACCCACTAGGGACAATTTTTACATTTACCAGGCCAATTAACCTGCAAACCTGTACGTCTTTGGAGTGTGGGAGGAAGCCGAAAATCTCAGAGAAAACCCACGCAGGTCACGGGGAGAACGTACAAACTCTGTACAGACAGCAGCCGTAGTCGGGACCGAACCCGGGTGTCCGGCGCTGCATTCAATGTCAGGCAGCAACTCTACCGCTGCGCCACCGTGCTCTGCCAGTGGAATCAGTGAATGCCTCATGTAGTTGCTTGGGTACCAACCAAGCAGGCTGCTCTTGTGTTGATGCAGGTCGGGTCAACAGACAAGGGAAGTGTGTGCCATTACAATCCTAACTGGAACCGTACAGGAGGTTATCAGGCTCCGAGGAGTTAGACAGGCCAAGGACTACAGACTACACAGCCGCTGACGGACTCTTGTTGCGCAGTATTGGACTGGCTGATATCAGGCCACTGCTGATTAGTTTGTTTTAGAGATACAGCGCGGAAACAGGCCCTTCCGCCCACCGAGTCCACACCGACCAGCGATCCCCGCACACTAACAATATCCTACACAAACTGGGAACAATTTACATTTATACCAGCCAATTAACCTACAAACCTGCACGTCTTTGGAGTGTGAGAGGAAACCAGAGCATCCAGGGAAAACCCATGGGGTGAAGGGGAGAACGTGACTGATCTGCTGGATGATGGGGCATTTGGCAATGATGCCAACAGGAGATGGATAGATTATCGAGCGGAGCTGATGACTAACCCATTTCTGTTTAAGTGGCGTGAATATTACATGCCACTTACCACCTGATGCGTGTCCAAGTCTTGTTGCAGACATGCCCTTAACTGCTGGAGATTTGGAACTGGTACAGAGTATTTCAATACCTGGCCTTGTGATGAAGGAAAGGTCATTAACGTGGCAACTGGGCATGGCATAACTACAATCATCCCGCACTATGCTGGGAACAGCTAGTTTCACCCTGATTCCCAACTGATTACAATGTTCCTGGGCCCCCTGATTCCACAGTCTGCCTTGATGCCTCTCTTCTGCAATCTGCCTTTTTCTTTGTCGATGATTGTAAAGATATAACTGGATGAATAAAACACAAAAAATGGTCCAATGATTGCTGGTTATGTTTTCTTTTTATGTTTTATAGGAATATCTTTAGCCAGAGGGTGGTGAATCTGTGGAATTCATTGCCACAGAAGGCTGTGGAGGCCAAGTCAGTGAGTATTTTTAAGGCAGAGATACTGATTGGTACGGGTGTCAGGGGTTATGGGGAGAAGGCAGGAGAATGGGTTTGGGAGGGAGATCTAGATCAGCCATGATGGAATGGCGGAGTAGTCTTGATGGGCCAAATGGCCTAATTCTGCTCCTATCACTTATGACCTTATGTGGATTTGATTGAAAAGCCCTTGGCTCTTTCCATCTACTTACTGATTGAAAAATAGGTGAACGGGGCACTTGCAGCAAAGTGCAATTCCATGTTAGTTGTTACAATAACCAATGTTATTGCCCATGATGAATGCACAATGCAATTGTCTGCATTTGGGCTAATGATTTGGTGTCCATACGATTTCTTACTCAGCAATACTCAAATTCACTTGGCCAAACTCTGTTTGGTCTAATATATCTTTTTACAACTAATTCACATGCTTGCACTAAGACCAGGTGATAATATTTTCACACAGGAAAAATAGATTACATATACACTAATGAGCCAAAACATTATGACCACCTGCTTAATAGGCTGTTGGTCCTCCGTGTGCCGCCAAAACAGCGCCGACCTGCCAAGGCATGGACTCTACAAGACCCCCTGAAGGTGTCCTGTGGTATCTGGCAGCAAAACATTAGCAGCAGATCCTTTAGCAGCACCCCACAAGCCTTGCCGCTTCAGAGATGCTCTGACCCAGTCGTCTGGCCGTAACAATTTGGCCCTTGTCAAAGTCGCTCAGGTCTTTACTCCTCCCCATTTCTCCTGCATCCAACACATCAACTTCAAGAACTGACTGTTCACTTGCTGCCAAATATATCCCACCCCTTGACAGGTGCCATTGCAACAAGATAATCAATGTTATTCATTTCACCTGTCAGTGGTCATAATGTTTTGGCTCATCGGTGTAGATCACAAATGACCTTAATATGAATAAATCACAAAGTTAATGTTACGAACCATTCCACTAAAATGTCATTGAAGTCAAAGGAGGTAAACTACAGTCTTTAACGTTTCAACCTGTTCATACATATTTTAAGTTAAGGTTTTAAGGAGCATACTTCCATCTGAAAAACACATCCTTTACAGGAAGGAAAGACTGATAGAACCTGTTGTTTAGTACAACAACTAATTAATGAATAGAACTTTGTTTCTGTGATTCCACTCTTGGTAATGTATGGAGAAGAAGGCAGGTTTAATTTCACAAGTCAATGTGCAAAGCTCCAAAAGTGATTTCTAATTGATACTCACACTATGATGTATAAAAACAGAAAAGGAAACTTTTTTCAGTGCTGGTGTTAACAAAATGGAATTTTTAGTCATCAATTTCAGAGGCTGATTAAACAAAAGAAAAAAAGTCTTCGATTCTCGATACTGCACTAAAGACAAACAGTATCAGGGTTACTTTTCAAGCTGTCAGTAAAATGGGTTAAACGACGACAAAAACAATTTACACACCTAACAACAGAAGCAGATCAGAGACTCCTTTGACTTCATTATACAAACTTTCACCTGTAAAAAGTCAGCAAAATGTAAACAAACATAAATCAAACGTTTATCTTCTCTGCACACCTCGACAAAAAACACAATTAAAAGCTGTGTTCTGAGATTTGATAACAATATAACTTAATCATCAAACCCTTAACTGCTACATCTCAAGGCACATGTGTGGGAAGGAACTGCAGATGCTGGTTTACACAGAGGATAGACATGAAACTCAGCTGGACAGGCGACATCTCTGGAGAGAAGGAATGGGCGATGTATCGGGTCGAGACCCTTCTTCAGACTGATGTCAGGGGAGTGGGCGGTACAGAGATAGAATGTAGTCGGAGAAAGTAAGACTGGTGGGAAAACTGGGAAGGGGAGGGGATGGAGAGAGAGGGAAAACAAGGGCTATTTGAAGTTAGAGAAGTCAATGTTTATACCGCTGGGGTGTAAACTATCCAAGTGAAATATGAGGCGCTGTTCCTCCAATTTACGCTGGGCCTCACTCTGACAATGGAGGAGGCCCAGGACAGAAAGGTCAGACTGGGAACGGGAGAAAGTCTCTCCAACAAGTAAGGCATTGACATCAGAATCCTTTCTCAGGCTCAGAAACTATTGTCTGCGCGAAAAGAAAGGGAAAGGTTGTGGCTATCAGATTATCAACCAACAGAGGACTAACCATCGATGGGTGGATGTATGCTACTGACACATGTACCGAGGCACAGTGAAACCCCTTTTGGCATACAGTTCAGTAAAAATATTACTATACATGTAGCCACCATCTTTAAGACTGAAGAACAACTACGAGAGCACAGAAATGCAATAAGACCATGCTGCTGGGACTTATAGTCAAAATTAGTGAAGCGCAAAGTATGAAGGGCAATTTAACAATTGTCTGTACAGAGTTTGTACGTTCTCCCTGTGACCGCGTGGGTTTTCTCCGGGTGCTCCGGTCTCCTCCATAGATGTACAGGTTTGTGGGTTAATTGGCTTCTGTAAATTGTAAATTGTCCCTAGTGTGTAGGATAGTGCTAGTGTACGGGGTGACCGCTGGTCGGTGCCGACTCAGCGGGCTGAAGGGCCTGTTTCCACGCTGTATCTCTAAAGTCTGAAGTATAAAATATGCCTTGCAGTGTTTTGGCTGTCATCTTTAAAGAATCAATCAAAACATGAGAAGTACGGTTGACTAAATTTGAGAAAAATGTGAAATCAGTTGAAGCAAAAGTCCATAAGTTCCAGGAGCAGAATTAGGCCGTTCGGTACATCAGGTCTGCACCGCCGTTGAATCATGGCTGATCCATCTCTCCCTCTCAACCCCAATCTCCTGCCTTCTCTCCATAACCCCTGACACCCGCACTGATCAAGAATCTGTCAATCTCCGCCTTAAAAATATCCATTGACTTGGCCTCCACAGCCTTTCATTGGCAATGAATTCCACAGATTCACCACCCTCTGACTAAAGAAATTCCTCCTCATCTTCCCAACGGTACGTCCTTTTCATTCTGAGGCTGTGGCCTCTGGTCCTAGACTCTCCCACCAGTGGAAACATCCTCTCCACACCCACTCTATCCAGGGCTTTCACTATTCGGTAAGTTTCAATGAACAGCAAGGAAAATGATTGAAGACCGAACATGGGAAAGTATATAAATGTCGAGAGTGGCCAGCGAATGACAGAAGAACCAGTCAGCATTTTCAAACACATTTCTGCACAAATGGGTCCAAGGCAAAAAAATCCCAGTAATGTGCAGAAGTATCACACCAAACACCACGACCTTCAATACATGTAGCTGCGATATCACAACCCGCATACAAACCTGGTGTGAGGAAACTTTTGAGATGATTCAGGCTTTCTCCAACCTTATCAAAATCTGGTAACAGTTTGGCAAATTCCACCCCATCAAAGATTTTCCTAATCTTTTCTGAAATAAAGTTCAAAATACATTAATGTCTATACAGTATTTTAAACATCGTTAATCTTCCACGGGTACATTTACCAGTTTGGAAATAACCCCTCAAATCTGCTACGGAATTTGGTAAGATGACGTTTGAATTTTGGCATCAATTCTTCTATTCTCCAGTACCAGGGGCCACAGTCTAAGAATAAAGGGGAGGCATTTAAAACTGAGGTGAGAACAAACTTTTTCACCCAGAGTTGTGAGATTGTGGAATTCTCTGCTACAGAAGGTAGTGGAGGCCAAATCACTAGATGAATTTAAAAGAGAGTTAGATAGCTCTAGGGGCTAGTGGAATCAAGGGATATGGGGAGAAGGCAGGCACAGGTTACAGATTGTAGATGATCAGCCATGATCACAATGAATGGCGGTGCTGGCTCGAAGGGCCAAATGGTCTCCTCTAGAACCTATTTTCTATGTTTCTATGTTTCTATGTATTCCCAAATCCAGACATCCCTCTATTTTCTTTCGGGGCTCAAAGATATGGCACTTCATTAGTTTAGAGATACAGCGCGGAAACAGGCCCTTTCGGCCCACCGGGTCCGCGCCGACCAGCAATCCCCGCACATGAATACACCCACTAGGAACAATTTTTACATTTACCAAGCCAATTAACCTATAAACCTGTACGTCTTTGGAGTGTGGGAGGAGACCGAAGATCTCGGAGAAAACCCATGGATGTCACGGGGAGAACGTACAATGTAAACAAAAAATGGTCCCTCGTGGGTATAGGATAGTGTTAGTGTGCGGGGATCGCTGGTCAGCGCGGACCCAGTGGGCCGAAAGGGCCTGTTTCCGCGTTGTATCTCTAAACTAAATTAAACTAGTGAAGCCTAGAGCATGTTAGAGCAGTTTAACAATGGGGAAAACCAATTACACAACATTGCTCGTCAGTAATCAACATTCAAAAACACACTCGATAATCTCAGAGGTTTTTGTAAAGGCAGTGGATATTAGGATAACCGTCTCTGGTGATGATGTGAGAAACCAAAAGCATGCATATTGAGTTTAACAAATTGGATGCAGGGGAAAGATTTTCCTTGGCTGGGGAGTCCAGAATTAACGTGCAATAAGGAACTGCAGATGATGGTTTGCACTGAAGATAGATACAAAATACTGGAGTAGCTCAGCGGGTCAGGCAGCATCTGTGGAGAACATGGATAGGTGACGTTTCATAGAGTGCTGGAGTAACTCAGCGGGTCAGGCAGCATCTGTGGAGAACATGGATAGGTGACGTTTCACAGAGTGCTGGAGTAACTCAGCGGGTCAGGCAGCATCTGTGGAGAACATGGACAGGTGACATTTCTGAATTCAAAACTGCAACCAAACACAGCTCACCAAAGTCGATGTTTTCGTCGAGTTTCCAGACAAAGTCTGGAATGATCCACTTGTACTCGGTTAGATCTGGTATCATTTCCTTCCATTGATCGTATGTCTGTAAAATACATAGTCAAAGTCCTTTACATGCATTACAAGAACTTAACACCAACAGGCCGTTGATATTTCATCATGAGTCAGAATTCTTGCGAGCTTCGTAATTGTATCGGTCAGCTTGGTTATCAGAACACTGTTCAAAATCCAGCTTTGCAACATTTCATAAAGTTTAGAATTACAGTTAAAAACAAAATGAAAAACATCAATAAAGACAGTTTTAATAGCAACTAGACCAAGTGGACCTGTTGGGACCAAACCTCTCCTGCATTGGTGCAGCCTCTCCTCCCCCTCCCCTCTCCCCCCCTCCCCTCCCCTCCCCTCCCCTCCCCTCTCCCCTCTTCCCCCTCCCTCCCTAGGAGATAGATTTAAACTTTAAAATGTGAATAACTTTAAATATATAACACCGATTTCAATGAAACTTCTTCCATTATCACCAAAGGGGCGACGGTGAGTAAGGTGGGCCTAAAATGATCGCGCTATCGTGTACCCTTTTGGCTGTAGTCCAGGAACAAACAAACAAACAAACCAGAGTTTTAATATATAGATAAACAATCAAATAATATATGTCGGAAAGATCTGCAGATGCCGGTTTAAATCGAAGGTAGATGCAAAATGCTGGAGTAACTTAGCGGGATAGGCAGCATCTCTGGAGAGAAGGAATGGATGATTTTTCTGGTCGAGACCCTTCTTCAGACTGATGTCAGGGGAGTACGCGGTACAGAGATAAAATGCAGTCAGAGATAGTAAGACTGGGAGGAGAAATGGGAAGGGGATGGGATGGAGAGAGAGGGAAAGCAAGGGTTACTTGAAGTTAGAGAGGTCAATGTTCATACCGCTAAGCTACCCAAGTGAAATATGAGGTGCTGTTCCTCCAATTTGCGCTGGGCCTCACTCTGACAATGGAGGAGGCCCAGGACAGAAAGGTCAGATTGGGAATGGGAGGGGGAGTTAAAGTGTTGAATAACCGGGAGATCAGGTTGGTTAAGGCGGACTGAGCAGTGTTCAGCAAAACGATCGCCGAGCCTGCGCTTGGTCTCGCCGATATACAGGAGTCCACACCTGGAACAGCAGATACAGTAGATGAGGTTGGAGGTGCAAGTGAACCTCTACCTCACCTGAAGACTGTCGGGGTCCTTGGACAGAGTCGAGGGGGGAGGTAAAGGGACAGGTGTTGCAACTCCTGCGGTTGCTGGGGAAAGTGCCCGGGGAGAGGGTAGTTTGGGTGGGAAGGGACAAGCAGACCAGGGAGTTGCGGAGGGAACGGTCTCTGCGGAAAGCAGAAAGGGGTGGAGAGGAGAAAATGTGGCCAGTAGTGGGATCCCGTTGGAGGTGGCGAAAATGTCAGAGGATTATATGCTGTATGCGACGGCTGATGGGGTGGAAGGTGAGGACAAGGGGGACTCTGTCCTTGTTACGAATGGGGGGAGGGGGAGCAAGAGCGGAGCTGTGGGATATCGAGGAGACCCGAGTAAGAGCCTCATCTACAATGGAAGAGGGGAACCCCCGTTCCCTAAAGAATGAGGACATCTCCAATGACCTGGTATGGAGCACCTCATCCTGGGCGCAGATGCGGCGTAGACGGAGCAATTGGGAGTAGGGGATAGAGTCTTCACAGGAAGCAGGGTGGGAAGAAGTGTCGTCTACATAGTTGTGGGAGTCTGTAGGTTTGTAATAGATGTCAGTCGATAGATCGTCTCCTGTGATGGAGATGGTGAGATCTAGAAACGGTAGGGAGATGTCAGAGATGGTCCAAGTGAATTTGAGTGCAGGATGGAAATTAGTGGTGAAGTTGATGAGGTCAGTGAGTTCTGCATGGGTGCAGGAGGTTACAACGATGCAGTCGTCAATGTACCGAGGTAGAGTTCGGGGATGGGGCCAGTGTACGCCTGGAACAGGGATTGCTCGACGTACCCTACAAAGAGGCAGGCAGAGCCGGGGCCCGTGCGAGTGCCCATGGCTACGCCTTGGATTTGGAGGAAGTGGGAGGAATAGAAGGAGAAGTTGTTGAGGGTAAGGACCAGCTCTACTAGGCGGAGGAGTGTTAGCCGACGGAAATCGGCTGGTTCTGCAGTCGAGGGAGAAACGGAGGGCTTTAAGAACCTTCCTGGTGGTGGATTGGAGGTATCGAGTGACTGGACATCCATAGCAAAGATGAGGGGAGTGGAATGGAAGTCGTTGAAGAGACGAAGAGCGTGCGAGGTGTCTTGGACATAGGTCAGGAGGGATTGGACCGGAAGGGATAGGATGGAGTGGCGGTATGTGGAAATTAATTCAATGGGACATGAAAAAGCAGAGACAGTGGGCGGCAAGAGCAGCTGTATATTTTGGGGAGACGGTTGATGTCCTGCTGGCACTTGGATGAGAGGGATTCAAAGGACCATTAGCACATTTGCAGATGATACAAAGCTGGGTGGCAGTGTGAACTGTGAGGAAGATGCTATGAGGTTGCAGGGTGACTTGGACAGGTTGTGTGAGTGGGCAGATGCATGGCAGATGCAGTTTAATGTGGATAAGTGTGAGGTTATCCACTTTGGTGGTAAGAATAGGAAGGCAGAGTATTATCTGAATGGTGTCAAGTTAGGAACAAGGGACGTACAACGAGATCTGAGTGTCCTAGTGCATCAGTCACTGAAAGGAAGCATGCAGGTACAGCAGGCAGTGAAGAAAGCCAATGGAATGTTGGCCTTCATAACAAGAGGAATTGAGTATAGGAGCAAAGATGTCCTTCTGCAGTTGTACACTGCCCTAGTGAGACCGCATCTGGAGTACTGTGTGTAGTTTTGGTCTCCAAATTTGAGGAAGGATATTCTTGCTATTGAGGGCGTGCAGCATAGGTTTACTAGGTTAATTCCCGGAATGGCGGGACTATCATATGTTGAAAGACTGGAGCGACTAGGCTTGTATACACTGGAATTTAGAAGGATGAGAGGAGATCTTATCGAAACGTATAAGATTATTAAGGGGTTGGACACGTTAGAGGCAGGAAACATGTTCCCAATGTTGGGGGAGTCCAGAACAAGGGGCCACAGTTTAAGAATAAGGGGTAGGCCATTTAGAACTGAGATGAGGAAAAACTTTTTCAGTCAGAGAGTTGTGAATCTGTGGAATTCTCTGCCTCAGAAGGCAGTGGAGGCCAATTCTCTGAATGCATTCAAGAGAGAGCTGGATAGAGCTCTTAAGGATAGCGGAGTCAGGGGGTATGGGGAGAAGGCAGGAACGGGGTACTGATTGAGAATGATCAGCCATGATCGCATTGAATGGTGGTGCTGGCTCGAAGGGCCGAATGGCCTCCTCCTGCATCTATTGTCTATTGTAAAATCAGGCCATGCGGGGCTGGGGAACAATAAGGTTGGAGGCTTTAGAGAGCAGAGAGCCGGAAGTGATGAGATCAGTAATGGTGTGTGATTTTAAGGCATGGTGCTCGTCTGTGGGGTCATGGTCCAAGGATAAGTAGGAGGAGGTGTCTGAGTTGTCGCCAGGCCTCAGCCTGGGAGAGGTCAGCACGATCAGACTACCATGGCACCTCCCTTGTCAGCGGCTTTGATTATCATGTTGGGGTTGCTGCAGAGTGAGCGGAGGGCTGTACGTTCAGGGGGGGGAGAGGTTAGAGAAGGTAAGGGGGGTGGAAAAGTTGAGACGGTTGATGTCCTGCTGGCAGTTGGAAATAAAGAGGTCTAAAGAGGGTAGAGGAGCATCCCGGGGAGTCCTAGAGGAGACAGAGAAGGGGTCATCACTGGTTAGATCAGGGAGGTTTAGTCGGGCTGAGCGGAGGTATTATAAATATATATATGTCTTCATGCCAAACAATTGGGAGAAATTTTATTTTAATTTTGATGTACTGTTTTGACTTCAGAACTCTTAAGGAATAGTCATAGTTACAAAATCCCCTTGTGATTATTGAATCAAGCGTGCCATGTGTGTCACTACATCGGCGAGACCAAGCAAAGGGTCAGCGATCGTTTTGCTGAACACCTCCGCACAATCTGTTTCAACCATCCTGATCTCCGGGTGGCTCAGCACTTCAACCCTCCCTTCCATTCCCAATCTGACCGTTCTGTCCTGGGCCTCCTCCATTGTCAGAGTGAGGCCCAGCGCAAATTGGAGGAACAGCACCTCATATTTCACTCGGGTAGTTTACACCCCAGCGGTATGAACATTGACATCTCTAGTCCCTTCAGATGGTCCCTGCTTTCCCCCTCTCTATCACCTTCCCCCTTCCCAGTTCTGCCACTAGTCTTCCTGTCTCTGACTACATTCTATCTTTGTACCGCCCCCTCCCCTGACATCAGTCTGAAGAAGGGTCTCGACCCGAAACGTCACCCATTCCTTCTCTCCAGAGATGCTGCCTGTTCCGCTGAGTTACTCCAGCATTGTGTGCCATGAGTGTGTTTTGATTGTACCTGCACACGGCAGTCACACAGAAACACCTGGCGTGCGTGTGACGTACCTTCTTGGCCGTGTAGCCGCCTCCGACGGCGGATCCCAGCACAAGGTAGCGGATCTTCAGCAGTCGCATTGCTAACCGGGCCAGGATGAAAGTTCGACGGGGATAGTTTGCAATTCGTAACGGGGCCGGTTTGGCAGGGAGTCTGTTGAAGGTGGAGTAGGGCTGAGGTTTGGAGGTCCAGTGCAGCCGGCGTAGATGAGCGCGAGGCGTAGTCAGCTGGCCAACAGCCCTGTTCAGCAAGCACAGCTTCCTGACCGCAAACTTCATGTTAACACCAAGGTCGTGTCAGCGGGTGCCGGCAAGCAAAGCCTGGAAGAGAGAAAAATAAATCTTGGTATCATGTCAATATGCTGAGTTCCTCGTATTGTCAGGTAAAAAATTTGAAGACTTAAAGTCATACACGGAAACAGGCCCTTCGGCCCAACTCTCAATTCTGACCAAGTTGCATCATCGACGCTAATCCCATTTGGACCATATCCCTCTGAACCTTTTGCCCCATATCCCATCATCTATGGATTCT
This sequence comes from Rhinoraja longicauda, assembly GCF_053455715.1. Classification (NCBI taxonomy): domain Eukaryota; kingdom Metazoa; phylum Chordata; class Chondrichthyes; order Rajiformes; family Arhynchobatidae; genus Rhinoraja; species Rhinoraja longicauda. Next base: position 47,329,449 of record NC_135965.1, read on the forward strand.
TTTAAATGCTGTTATGGTACCTGCCTCAACTACCTCCTCCGGCAGCTCGTTCCATACACCCACCTCCCTCTGTATAAAAAGGTTGCATTCACGTTCCTTTTAAATCTTTTCCCTCTCACCTTTCCTTATGCCCTCTAGTTCTAAACTCCCCAACCTTGATAAAAATCCACCCTGTCTATCCCCCTCATGATCTTGTACACCTCTATAAGATCACCCCTCAGCCTCCTGCGCTCCACGGTATAGAGTTCTAGCCTGTCCAATCTCTCCCAATAGCTCAGGTCCTCGATTCCGGGAAACATACTTGTAAATCTTCTTTGCACCCTTCCAATTTAATGGCGTGTCTCCTATATCAAGGGCACTTTGGGTCGGGACCGTTCTTCATTGATAGAAAAGGTTTTGTTGGATATGGGGCAAATGAACGAGCTCAGACTGACATTTTGGTTGGAATGGATGAGTTGGACTGAAGGGCCTGTTTCTGAATTGTATAACTCTGTATCTAATTTAAAATAGGAACATTTGCACCATCCAATGGTAACAATAGCCGCCAACAGCAAGAGGAGAGAAAGGAATAAGACGGTTACATGAATACATTGCCAAACACTCACCAGCCCTGCACTAGGGGAGTGGGGACAGTTTTATCAGACCCAGGGCTCGAGGGAGCATTTCCAATTTTATTTGTAGCCCAAGTGCAAATTCTGCTCTCGTCGCATTTTTCAAAAACTCGTATAAAGAACTATGGATATACATTTAGAGATATTAAAGTCCAGTTGCCCAAATTAGCACAGCCATCTTCGTGATTTAGAGGACACGCTTTGTGATGCAAGTCCTCAATGTACAGACTTCTATTACATCATAAAGCAGAATGTCAAAGCTGCACTAATGTGGTTCCCAGCAAGTTAACATGCTTCAATAACCAATAATTTCAATAATTTACTACAAGAGTGCAGCCTAGGACTAGAAATGAAGAGAATGAACTAGAAGCATGGAGTGTTCAGTGGTACAGCAATGTCATACGCTTGGAGATACAAGAAACTACAGATGTTAGAATCTTGAGCAAGGAACCCAGCGGGTCAGGCAGCATCTGTGGAGGGAATGGGCAGAAAACACAAAAAGCACAGTTCTTAGTGCAACCAAGACAGTTCATGGTTTAGTTCGTGTTTAGTAGCGTTCAAGAACCTGATGGGTGTTGGGAAGAACAACCAGGCGGGCAACAAAAGCAAGGGGCTACATGCTGCCATATTGAGTAGTGACGTGGAGCAGGACGGTGCTGGAGTGCGTGTCCACAAATTCCCAATGGTGGTGTGTCCCGAGCTGTGGCCCACCAGACCCAAACCTTGCAGCCCGTCACACACCAGCATCAGCTGCGCAATGCAGCACAGTGGTTCACAGCTCAGGAACAATGCACTGAACTGACAGACTGCCAGCTGTGAGCCTCCCACCTCACTGGTCACAAGAGTGTGCTGGGGTGAGGGGGCGGTGGAGGGGGGGGGGGGGGGGGGGGTACGACCACACCTCTATCTATTGGTACAGGGAAAAGCCCAACTGTTTTACAGCAGGCATCTTTGTCACCAAAACAACAGAGAGGTTGCGACCTGAAACATCGCCTATTCCTTTTCTCCAGAGATGCTGCCTGACCCGCTGAGTTACTCCAGCTTTTTGTGTCTATCTTTGGTGTAACCCAGCATCTGCAGTTCCTTCCTACAGATAAACAGACCTTTCAAATACTGGAGATGTAAAATATTGCATCAGAAGCCCAAATAGAGTTTTATCCAAGGAAACGTTTCATGAATGAACAAGAAACGGAGTGACAAGATATAGAAATATATACAAGAAAAGTTTGCAGGAAATTAATCAGAGGAAAAAGGTAGATTGGCTTCAAAACAATAAATGGGTTGAATGTAGTTTGGAGGATGCTTTTGTGTATAAAACCTGCTAATTACTGAAGGTCATAGCGCAGACCTTGAGCCCAACTCGTCCATGACGACCAAGGTGCCCGATCCTAAACCAGCCCCAACGGCCCATATCCCTCTAAACCTTGCCTATCCGTGGTACCTATCCGTGTCTTTTAAATGTTGTTCTTGCACCTGCCTGAACTACCTACTCTGGCATCACTTTCCATATTCCTACCAGCTTTAGTGTGAAAAAGTTACCTTTCAGGTTCCCATTAAATTTTTCCCCTGCCCCGAGTCTTTTGACCCTGTGGATTCACGCCATCTATTCCCCGAATGATTTTATACACCTACATAAAATCATCCCTCATCCTCCTGCGCTCCAAGGAATGAAGTCCTAACTTCTCCCTGTAGCTCAGGCCCTCACGTCCTGGCAACATCCTCATAAATCTCCCCTGCACACTTTCCGTCTTAGCTCAAATTAGGCTCGGGACCGATGAACCATCAGTCCAACTGTTTTTAAAGTGTACTTGTTGTCATTTCAAGACGCCAGTAGAATGCTCATTAATCAGTACAGTGGTTAAGATAGTGGATCAACAAAAAGTGGCACAAGGTGCTGGTGTGACTCAGCAGGTCAAGCAGCATCAATGGAAGAAATGAACTGGTAATGTTTTGGGTTGGGACCCTTGTTCAGAGACTGATGGGACTGGGGGTTCAGCAGCCTCAACAAGGGTCTCAGCCCAAAATGTCAATGTCAGAGGACATTTGACTTGACCTGAAATGTCACCTATCCATGTTCTCCAGAGATGCTGCCTGACCCGCTGGGTTACTCCAGCACTCTGTGAAACGTCACCTATCCATGTTCTCCACAGATGCTGCCTGACCCGCTGAGTTACTCCAGCACTCTGATGGAAACCAGCATCTACAGTTCCTCCCCTCACCGAGACTGGAGGAAGGAACAGGCCCGGACAGGGGGGGTGGGATTGGAGGTCAAGTCCTGGCGGTGGTCACTGCGGCCAGCACCTCAGCCTGGTCTTGACCCCAGGGGCGGTGGGTGACGCCCCGCTGGACTGTCACTGTGAGTCGGCGGGTTACGGGGTGAAGGCAGGAGAATGGGGTTAGGAGGGAGAGATAGATCTGACATGATTGAATGGCGGAGTAGACTTGATGGGGCTGAACGGCCTCATTCGCTCCTATCTCTTGTGACCTGATGGAAGCTGATTGAAGATCATTCATTCCCTGGGCAGCTGAGAGCTGGTCTGACCAAAGGGTCTGGACCCCAGAAACGGCACCCATTGCTTCTCTCCGCAGGCTGAGTCACTCCAGCACTTCAACTCAATTGAATAAATGTTATTTAACTATGAATACAGACAAGGGATTTGCCGGGCGGGGCCGGGTGGCCGTCAGGCGCCACACAGACAGACAGACAGACAGGCCGGTAACAGCGGCCTCCGTCCCCCCCCCGCCCGCCCGCCCGCCCGCGGGTGGCAGCGGCAGTCACCGGCTGCCCCGCTACTAGGGGCCCCGGCCCAGTCCCCAGGCCCGGCCTGTGTGTGTGGGCGAGAGAGGGGGGAGACTCACACACACCAACACCACCCCCCCCCACCCCGGCCACTCCGCCCCTCCGCCCGCCGCTCACCCGCTCCTCCACCTGCAGCCCGGAGCCGCATCCGCACGGACACAGCCGGCGTTTCCCGGCCGCCGCGACCCGCGTACTTCCGGCGGGGAAACTACCGCCGATGTCCGGAGAAACGTTCCGGCCCCCGGCCCGTTGGAGGTGGTGGCCCTCAAAGCGACCCACCCCCCCTCACCCCCCCCCCCACCACACCCCCCCCCCCACACACCTCCCCCCCCACACCCCCCCCCCACCACCCCCCCCCACACACCCTCCCCCCCCACCACCCCCCCCCCCACACACCCCCCCCACACCCCCCCCCCCACACACCTCCCCCCCCACACACCCCCCCCCCCACACACCCCCCCCCCCCACACCCCCCCCCCACACCCCCCCCCCACACACCTCCCCCCCCACACCCCCCCCCCACACACCTCCCCCCCCACACAACCTCCCCCCCCACACCCCCCCCCCCACACACCCCCCCCCCCACACCCCCCCCCCACACACCTCCCCCCCCACACCCCCCCCCCACACACCTCCCCCCCCCACACACCTCCCCCCCACACCCCCCCCCCCCCCACACACCTCCCCCCCCACACACCTCCCCCCCCACACCCCCCCCCCCCCCACACACCCCCCCCCCACACCCCCCCCCCCACACACCTCCCCCCCCACACCCCCCCCCCACACACCTCCCCCCCCCACACCTCCCCCCCCCACACCCCCCCCCACACCCCCCCCCCCCACACCCCCCCCCCCCACACACCTCCCCCCCCACACACCTCCCCCCCCACACACCTCCCCCCCCACACCCCCCCCCCACACACCTCCCCCCCCACACCCCCCCCCCCACACACCTCCCCCCCCACACCCCCCCCCCCCACACACCTCCCCCCCCACACCCCCCCCCACACACCTCCCCCCCCACACACCTCCCCCCCCCCCCCCCACACCCCCCCCCCCCCCACACACCTCCCCCCCCCACACCCCCCCCCCCCACACACCTCCCCCCCACACCCCCCCCCCCCACACACCCCCCCCCCACACACCCCCCCCCCACACACCCCCCCCACACACCTCCCCCCCCACACCCCCCCCCCCACACACCTCCCCCCCCACACACCCCCCCCCCCACACCCCCCCCCCCCACACACCTCCCCCCCCACACCCCCCCCCCCCACACACCTCCCCCCCCACACACCTCCCCCCCCACACCCCCCCCCCACCCACCCCCCCCCCCACACCCCCCCCCCCACACACCTCCCCCCCCCACACACCTCCCCCCCCCACACCCCCCCCCCCACACACCCCCCCCCCCACACCCCCCCCCCCACACACCCCCCCCCCACACCCCCCCCCCCCCCACACCCCCCCCCCACACCCCCCCCCCACACCCCCCCCCCCCACACCCCCCCCCCCACACCCCCCCCCCCACACACCTCCCCCCCCACACCCCCCCCCCCACACACCTCCCCCCCCACACCTCCCCCCCCACACCCCCCCCCCCACACACCTCCCCCCCCACACCCCCCCCCCCCACACACCCCCCCCCCCCCACACCCCCCCACACCCCCCCCCCCCCACCCCCCCCCCCCCACACACCCCCCCCCACACACCCCCCCCCCCACACACCACCCCCCACACCCCCCCCCCCCACACACCCCCCCCCCACACACCCCCCCCCCCCACACCCCCCCCCCCCCCCCACACACCTCCCCCCCCCACACACCTCCCCCCCCACACACCCCCCCCCCACACCCCCCCCCCACACACCCCCCCCCCCACACCTCCCCCCCCACACCCCCCCCCCACACCCCCCCCCCCCACAAACCCCCCCCCCCACACCCCCCCCCCCACACACCCCCCCACACCCCCCCCCCACACACCTCCCCCCCCCACACCTCCCCCCCCACACCCCCCCCCCCACACACCCCCCCCCCACACCTCCCCCCCCACACACCTCCCCCCCCCACACACCCCCCCCCCCCACACCCCCCCCCCACACACCCCCCCCCACACCCCCCCCCCACACACCTCCCCCCCCACACCTCCCCCCCCACACCCCCCCCCCCCCACACACCCCCCCCCCCACACACCTCCCCCCCACACCCCCCCCCCCCCCCACACCTCCCCCCCCCACACACCTCCCCCCCCACACACCTCCCCCCCCACACCCCCCCCCCCACACACCCCCCCCCCCACACACCTCCCCCCCCACACCTCCCCCCCCCACACACCTCCCCCCCCACACCCCCCCCCCCACACACCTCCCCCCCCACACCCCCCCCCCCACACACCCCCCCCACCCCCCCCCCCCCACACCCCCCCCCCACACACCTCCCCCCCCACACACCCCCCCCCCACACACCCCCCCCACACACCTCCCCCCCCACACCCCCCCCCCCACACACCCCCCCCCCCACCCCCCCCCCCCCACACACCCCCCCCCACACACCCCCCCCCACCCACCTCCCCCCCACACCCCCCCCCACACACCCCCCCCCCACCCCCCCCCCCCCCACACACCCCCCCCCCACACACCCCCCCCCCCACACACCCCCCCCCCCACACACCCCCCCCCCACACACCCCCCCCCCACACCCCCCCCCCCCACACACCTCCCCCCCCCACACCCCCCCCCCCCACACACCCCCCCCCCCCACACCCCCCCCCCCACACACCCCCCACACCCCCCCCCCCACACACCCTCCCCCCCCCACACCCCCCCCCCCACACACCTCCCCCCCCACACCTCCCCCCCCACACCCCCCCCCCCACACACCTCCCCCCCCCACACCCCCCCCCCCACACACCTCCCCCCCCACACAACCTCCCCCCCCACACACCTCCCCCCCCACACCCCCCCCCCCACACACCCCCCCCCCCCCCACACACCTCCCCCCCCCACACCTCCCCCCCCACACACCTCCCCCCCCACACCCCCCCCCCACACACCTCCCCCCCCACACCCCCCCCCCCCACACACCTCCCCCCCCACACCCCCCCCCCCACACACCCCCCCACACACCTCCCCCCCCACACACCCCCCCCCCACACCCCCCCCCACACACCTCCCCCCCCACACACCTCCCCCCCCACACCCCCCCCCCACACACCCCCCCCCCCACACACCTCCCCCCCCACACCCCCCCCCCCACACACCCCCCCCCCCCCCCACACACCTCCCCCCCCACACCCCCCCCCCCACACACTCCCCCCCCCACACCTCCCCCCCCACACACCTCCCCCCCCACACCCCCCCCCCCACACACCCCCCCCCCACACACCTCCCCCCCCACACCTCCCCCCCCCACACCTCCCCCCCCACAACCCCCCCCCCACACACCTCCCCCCCCACACCCCCCCCCCCACACACCCCCCCCCACCCCCCCCCCCCACACACCCCCCCCCCCCACACACCTCCCCCCCCACACACCCCCCCCCCACACACCCCCCCCACACACCTCCCCCCCCACACCCCCCCCCCCACACACCCCCCCCCCACCCCCCCCCCCCACACACCCCCCCCCACACACCCCCCCCACACACCTCCCCCCCACACACCCCCCCCCCACACACCCCCCCCCCCACCCCCCCCCCCCCACACACCCCCCCCCCACACACCCCCCCCCCACACACCCCCCCCCCCACACACCCCCCCCCCACACACCCCCCCCCACACCTCCCCCCCCACACACACCCCCCCCCCCACACACCCCCCCCACACACCCCCCCCACACCCCCCCCCACACACCCCCCCCCACACCCCCCCCCACACACCCCCCCCCACACACCCCCCCCCCACACCCCCCCCCCCCCCACACACCCCCCCCCACACACCCCCCCCACACACCCCCCCCCCACACACCCCCCCCACACACACCCCCCCCACACACCCCCCCCCACACACCCCCCCCCCCACACACCCCCCCCCCACACACCCCCCCCACACACCCCCCCCCACACACACCCCCCCCACACACCCCCCCCCCACACCCCCCCCCCACACACACCCCCCCCACACACCCCCCCCCCCACACCCCCCCCCACACACCCCCCCCCCACACACCCCCCCCCCCACACACCCCCCCCCACACACCCCCCCCCCACACACCCCCCCCCACACCCCCCCCCCCCCCACACACCCCCCCCCACACACCCCACCCCCCCCCCCCACAAACCCCCCCCCCACACACCCCCCCCACACACCCCCCCCCCACACACCCCCCCCCCACACCCCCCCCCCCACACACCCCCCCCCCACACCCCCCCCCCACACACCCCCCCCCACACACCCCCCCCACACCCCCCCCCCCCACACCCCCCCCCCCACACACCCCCCCCCACACCCCCCCCCCCACACCCCCCCCCCCCACACACCCCCCCCCCCCACACCCCCCCCACACACCCCCCCCCCCACACCCCCCCCCCACACACCCCCCCCCACACACCCCCCCCCTACACACCCCCCCCACACACCCCCCCCCCTAACACCACCCCCCCCCACACACACCCCCCCCACACCCCCCCCCCCCCACACACCC